>NW_005843696.1:4388-60688 GCF_000455745.1 Alligator sinensis | reverse complement strand
GCCGCTGACAGCACCGGCAGCGCCTGCAGGAGCTCTCCCACTTACCGCCACTGCCGCCATGCCCCCCCCAGTCAGCGGGGGCACACACCGTTCATGTCATCAAGAGATGTTCTGTATTCTGGGGCTGCATCAGTGGCTACCCTATGCCCCAGTCAACCCATCCACCACCTAACACCAAGACATGGAGCCCAGGGCTGACCTCCCAAAGCCTGCTGCCAGCCCAGGACTGGCCCGCCCTGGCTCTGCTATGGTCCTGGGTGCACATGTATACACTGCACCCAGGAGCCACTGACTTCAGCATGAGCTGCACTGTAGTTTATTGCTCCATGCTAATTGCACATGTAGATGCACCCACAGTGTCTCAAAATACACTGATCAGCAGGGATCCTGGTTTCCTCTGATAAAAAAAAATCCCCAATTTTTGGATTAAACAAAGTAACCCAAAATCCACCTTTTACCCTGATTAAAATGAAACACCACAAAATATTGTGAAGATGCAATTTTTCATTGGAACCTGAAGTGTCAGTAGTAGAAGTTTTAATTGAAACAAAAAATTAACTACCTTAATTTCGCCTTCTCATTTGACAATACAAGCTGATTACCCTTCTAATTAGCTATTGTGACACATTGGCCAGTTCACTGCCTCTGGTTATGTGTCAATCTCCCCAGCTCACACTGTAATTTAAAACTGGAAATAATGTTCTGAAGCTGTGATGTCTAATAATCAATTGCTCTGCATTAAATATAATTCCTATCTTTGCTTTTATCACTGAAGGCAGCTGGGGGGGTGCAAGGTGGCTCTAGAGGTGGCCAGAGCATGGCAGCGGCCAGAGCACGGCGGTGGGAGCACAGCGGCAGTAAGCAGGGGAGCTCCTGCAGACACCGCCGGCGCTGTTGGTGGCAGGGGGTGAGGTGGTGAGCGCCGACCAGGGGTTGGCGGCCACCTGCAGACACCAGCAGTGGTGGTGGCAGCCAGTGGTGATCACTGACCACCTGCAGACATCAACGGCGGTGTCAGCAGCAGGGGTGGCGAGCGGCAACCACCTGCAGGTGCCACTGACAGTGTCGACGGTGCCTTTTCATAGGGGACTTGAGGAAGGACACTTGATGCCTTAAAATTTATCTAACAGCTCTCACAAATATAAAGTAAGTTCAATAAAAGATATCACAAAAAAACCTTGCCTCTCCTAGTGTTAGAATGATGTAGCTGACTGGTGATGCAGGAAATATGAGAGACGCAAGGATTTTTGTGGGTGATACCTTCAAGGATGCATTGCATTTGAAAGCTTGTATAAGTCTATCTCAGCCATGCAGTTGGTCCAATAAAAGATATCACCCACAAAAATCCTTGCCTTTTGTACATTTCCTGGACCTCAGAGCTAGCTGAGGTATATAGGGTTTAGTGCATCTACTTAGTCTTACGAAGACAAGAATGTATACCTACTAGTGTATGCTTAACTATTAGTAATAGTAACATTAACTTTTTGCCTTCAAGTAACAGTTGGAAACAAACATAAGTATTAGCTGAGAAACTGCTCATTTTCAAATAAGAGCAACCAATAATCTTTTATTTTAACCTTTTGCCCCTCCACATATGTGAATTAGCCAGTATAATAGCAGATGGGATGCAGTTGTGTTTTTGATGATATAAGTGTACACTTGATTTGAGTGTGACCTCTTACTTACCCATATGTGACAGCTGAAATTATGTCTGTGTGATACAGGTGCTTGCTGAAGGCCCTATGAAGATTAACCAAGTGTTTTTCTATATTTGTTTAGATTTTAAGCTGTATGTTGTTGCTAAGAGCCTAATTAAAGTTTAAGATGTAGTGAGGCCTTGTATAAAGTAAGGCCTAGTAAATTTAGCAAAGCCTTGAAGTAGTAAGGCCCTGTGGCATAGTTCAAATTACCTTTTCAAAGGAATGCAAGACTTGTACTGCTAATTGGTCAGTCTAAGGACAGTTGAAGTAAAAGGAATCTGAGTGGATGTACGTTATCAGAACCATTCAGAAGCTTTAAATTGGCTGGAATATCTGGAAACCATTCAGAACAAAGATACAGCTCTGTGAAAAAGATTAGTTAGCAGTTGCCTGGATCAGTGGGCCCGTGGACCTTGAGGAGCCCAAGGACTGCATTCCAGGGTCCTTCCCGGTACCCCTTCGGACAGTGTTGTTCAGGGACGCCTGACTTCGCTGAACTTTGTGGAAAAAGAAGCTTGCTGTGTATCAGACATCAGAGGGGACTGCCGATAAGTTGCCGACGCGAATTGCTTTTGTCTGTCATTGTTTGTCTTGTTACTACTCGTAGTTATGTTTTTGTTAAGTCAATAAATCTTTCTTACCTTTCTACCCCCAACCATACTCTCAATCCCGAACCCTCCGCAGGCAGCTGGGACACCCATGGTGTTGTGCTCTTAATGAATAGCTCCACAAAGATTTTGCTGTTAATATGCTTTGATAAGACTGTGTTTTATCAATCTTTGTTAATTATAGAGTTCTGAAATTATGTTCCATCATGGCTGATATTTTTAAAACCATATATTTAAATTGATGATGTAGTAGTAGCTATACTCATTTGCTATAATTTCTAACACTTCTGAACAGAGATGTGTGAAGAATTCTAACTTGAAATTCATCGGTTATTGTAGTAAAACTGGTCCTAGGGCTACATGTTGTCCATGTCAAGAATCTTCTGTTTTCACAACCGCTGTATTATAAGTTCCTTCCTTCTAGCTCTCCTGAATGTGTTTCTGACAATTCTCAGGTACTGCGGTATGTAAATTATATTTTAATCAATCTATTGAAGTGTTCAAGAAGCTGCTTCAAAATTATGGATATTTTTATGTGAAAATATCTGTTAATACTATTTAACTTTTTAATTGTGTATGGAAGGTTGTGGTTTCTGTATATATCCATTCTGATAATTTTTTAGAAGACTAGAATACTAGAACCACAAAGTCTGTGAGAGACTTATTTCATCTGCAGGACTACCTGGGACAACTGAGGAGAGAGGATTGAAAAGAAACCAAATGATTTCTGTTCATCAGTCCTAATCACGAAGGATGTTTAGGATATTGTTACTCCTTCTACATAATGTGAAGGAAGCACTGTTGGAGATGTTGATGTCAGGAGATCAAGTGCTAGAATAAAGTGGTATATTAAAGAAAATTAGGTCACCAGGATCAGGTATCATTCATTTAAGAGCTGTAAAGAATTAAATGACTGAGCTTGTCTTGCATTCAAAAGCATGTCTAACTTTATCCTGACTATGTAGTTGGTTAAAGAAAAAACCATAGTTGGGTCAATACAAGGTATCACCCTAAGATATTCTTTTCTCTCTCCTAATAAAAATACAGTCTCATTAAAATCACTCACTAAATCAGAGGCTTGTAAACTAAGAAATGTTATATATACCTTATCTTTAAAAAGGACTGAATGGCAGTCATAGGAATTATAAACCCATAAGCCATAGTTCAGTACCATCTGCAACTGGTTGAAGAATTAATTAGATAATAAAGAGAATCAATAGGCACTCACAACCCTCACTACTGATACAGGCTAATGTAAGAGTTTCCAAAATCTGATCAAAGATTGGTTTTAATATATCTATTAATGATCCCACAGGAGAATAAAAGGTGAAAAGACTAACTTTATTTTCTGCAATACCAGAATAGACCATGAGATGCTCCAGCGGGATCACTAAAACTAGGAAAATGGAAAAGGTGATGCTAAATGTAATTCAGTACTGACAAGTGCAAGATAATGCACATACAGTAGTTCAAGTTATAACTTTCAATGAAAGATACCTCCTGGATCTAAATTAACTGTAGCCACTCAGCAAAGAGATCTGAGAGACATTTTGGATGGTTCAGTGAGAATCTGTCCTCAATGTACTGTGAATCAGGGAAACTCCCTATAGATCTCCCCCTCCTCTCTCTCAGTGCCCTCACATCCCACTTGAGGCAGTGGCAGGGACAGGATGAGGCACTGTTAACTGGTGGTGCCCTGCGATCTACTAACAGCATTTGGGCAGTCTCTGACCACAGGGGGGGCTGGAGCAGCAGCAGCACAGACACCTCTGGATCCCCTAGACATATCCCACAAACCCCCCCAAAATCAGGTGGGCACATGCCCCCATAAGCTCTGACAACAACCAGGCCTAGGATCCAAAAAGCAGGCAGAATAGAGCCAAAATTCTCTGAGAGGCCCAGGCCAGTAGGCATCCTCTGACACAGCAGCCAGCACCCTTAAACAAGCCACAGGCAAGAACAACTCGGCTCTAGTTTGATGTAGCCCAGGTGCCTTCAGCAGTGCATCAGCAGTGGCCAGGCAGCTGGGAGCTGCACCTACACAGCAGCCAGGGAGCAGGGAGCTGGGGGAAATGGTGATGGTACAGATACAGATGGAAGCTGGCTGGCTTTAGTGCAGCTCCTTACTGCCTGGCCCCAGCATGGGTACTAGAAAAGGCAAAAGCCCTCCGGCTCCATGGGCTACAACTACCAGAGAGTGGTAGTTGACAGAAGTAAATCATTGTGGTGTGCTGTGACCAGTGGGATCCCCCAAGGCTCCACCTTGGGCCAACACTATTCAACATCTTCATTAATGATGTGGACATTGGTGTCAGAAGCAGACTGGCCAAGTTCGCTGATGACACCAAACTTTGGGGTAAAGCGTCCACACCCAAGGACAGGATGGTGATCCAGGCTGACCTTGACAGGCTCGGAAAATGAGTGGATGAAAACCCGACGCCTTCAACTCCGAAAAATGCAAGGTACTCCACCTTGGGAAAAAATACCCGCAGCAAACTTATAGGCTCAGCAGTGCTGTGCTTGCTAGCACCACGGCCGAAAGGGACTTGGGGGTCGTGACTGACCACAAGATGAATATGAGCCACCAATGTGATGTTGCAGCCAGCAAAGTGAGCAAAAGTCTAGCTTGCATCCATGGATGAATCTCTAGCAAATCGCACGATATCATCCTCCAGCTGTATTCAACCTTGGTGACGCTGCAGCTGGAGTACTGTATCTAATTCTGGGCTCCACAATTTTAAAAGGATGTGGAAAAGCTTGAGAAAGTCCAGAGGAGAGCCACGCGCATGATCAGAGGGCAGGAAAACAGGCCTTATGATGAGAGGCTGAGAGCTATGGGACTCTTCAGCCTGGAAAAGCACAGGCTCAGTGGGGACCTGGTGGCTGCCTATAAATATATAAGGGGTGTACATCAGGATCTGGGGGAACACCTGTTCATCAGAGTGCCCCATGGGGTGACAACCTCAAACAGTCACAAACTTCTCCAAGACCGTTTCAGACTGGACATAAGGAAAAACTTCTTTACAGTCCGAGCCCCAAGACCTGGAACAGACTGCCACCAGAGGTGGTGCAAGCACCTACTCTGGACTCCCTTAAGAGTCAACTGGACATTTATCTTGCTGGGATCCTGTGACCCCAGCTGACTTGGGGCAGGACTCTGATCTTCTGAGGTCCTTTCCAGCCCTAATGTCTATGAAATCTATGAAATATATGAAATTTTACTTCTGAGATCTTTTCAGAGGTCTTTCTCCCCTTACCAAACCAAAGGTCGTAGACCAAGGTGGAGCTGTAGCCGACCAGGGCTATTATTTAGAACGATGTTCCTGTTCTTTTGTTCTGCATATAATTTTGGCGCCGTCCAAATTTTGGAACCGTAGGCAGCCACCTAGTTCACCTAATGGTTGGACCAGCCCTGGGCCAGATCCTGTGACTCTTGCTCTAATAGGCACAAAATACACCAGCAAGATTGAGCCTTTTACAAAATACACTAATTCATGCTTTCTTTTTAAAGCAGCAGTGGTGGTGATGGTCAGTGACTACATAGTAAATGAAGCAGAATACCAATAACATTATTTGTAAGAAAGATTATACAAAATTGTGTCCTAGTTACATTGTCTACTCTGTTCTGGGAGCCGGTCAAGCCGGTCCAGAAGGGCGGTTCGGTAATGGGATCGTCAGGCAGGCGAGTGGATGGAGAAGGCCGAGACAGCGTATTGGTAACAAGAATATTTTACTTACGCCTCTGATGACACTGGCGTAGGTGGTGAACGATTGTTTGGTTACAGGTAACGGATAACAGGCAACTTGACAGACAATGTAACAGGTAACAGGTAACGTAACAGATAGCGTAACGCGAAAAGTCGACAATTCGAGAACGCAGCGAGCATGCAATGGGAACGGGGTACGTTGGAAGGTCGACGACAGGGAGACTTTGAAGGGTGATCAGGCCACCAACTTGCCTCTGAGGTGTTCTCTGAGGTCTCCGACTTGGGCGGAAGTTGAACGAGCTTTTATACTGTGGGCTGATCAAATGAGGGACTGCTCAGTAAGGTGCCGGATAGTTGACATGGGGCACCCCCATATTTGGTGGCAACGTCAGTTACCCGGGGTGGGGTATGCTGCTCGCTCCATCTATTGTGACAGGAGCACTTAACTATTTAGAGGACTCGTGTATGACATACTCCAGATTAATTTCTAATTTATTTAAAAAGAAACTTATGCCTGTAGCATAGCAGAGGGTGATGCAATAAAGGTCCTGTTACAACATGCTTGAAATACTCAGTTTTTTATGTATTTGTAGAAACCCCACCCTCAGTTACTGTATATGTCTTTCAGTTAAGTTGGAGGAACTTACAAAATGTTATGAAAAACTTGCTAGGTAGAACCAATTTGCAGCATATACATCCATCAAGCTACACGGAAAACGTACAGGAAGAAAGACCATTGATGCATGCGTAAGTATATGCATAATTTCAAAGAATTGACTCACTAACTCAATTACTATTTCACAAAATACTGAATGTGCTCTATGCTTGTTGCAAATCTGTATTTATTCTTAGTCCCTGGCCTATTACAGCTGCTTGTAATGACAATACAGCCCCAAAGGGAGAAATATGTCTAACTTCAATCACAAATGATCCCTGTAGTTGATCTAGAAGTCACTTCCAAAATGAGAAAGGAGAGCTGATGCTTGTGTTAACCCCATGTGCTCCTGCTGAACCTGAAATTCACTGGAGTCTCAAGGTTGAAGCTAGGGAGTTGTACCGAATGTCTTTGATTCAATTTGTATAGAGTGTTTTAGTTCATTGATACCTGCCTTTGACAATTAAATTGACATCCCATTCTGCTATTAACCTCATTCATATGTTGACTGTTATGTAAATAATAAACTCTGTAAATAGTTAAACTGTATGTACTCCAGTGTGTGGGGAAACCACAAGAAAGCACTCCACAGAGAGGGCTGGGAGGTTGACAGAGGACATTTGATACCACAGGGTCCTGAATCCGGACGTGGCTGCGGGTAGCACCATGGCTAGGGTTACACTAGAAAAAATGGTGGCTTGCGGTATGGACCTGGTACTTGGGAAAAATCCAGAGAGAGTTTGCAGCTTCCCTGGGAACAGGGACGATCTCTGCAATTTAAGAGAAAAACAATCCAGATTTTATTTTCCTTGTTGGGACAAGGGTGGAGAGAAAGCAAAAGATCTCCAATAATAGATACTGTAACCAGAGCGTTACAGCCATTGTGGCTTGCTGTGTTCTGTGTGCATTTGAGCAGTCTTAATATGCAAATCCTGCCATATAATGTTAGATGCCTGTTTTGTTGACATACCATACAACTGCTAGCAGCAGCACTTGTCTGAGTAACTGCAAGGTATTTCAGCAGCATAGAACTTCCTTGTATTCATCCCACCATTCCTCTAGCACAGATGTTCCCAGAATTTTTCTTATTGCGTACCGCTGTCCGGATTTACCAGCTACCTGCATACCCCACTAGCATTCATTTTATATTGCAACCCATTAAATGCCAACTATTATTAGGATGAAAATTAAATCTGCCACTACACCATTTCTCCCACATACCCCCCAGAGATGTGTTGTGTACCCTCAGGGATACATGTACCATGGTTTGGGACCCCTGCTCTAGCACGTGCACTCAAGTTGTGTCTGTCTAATCCATGCACGGTTTTAAAGGATAATATGGTGTTTGTTCTTGCCATAGAATACTGGCCCCACCTCCCTCGTGTGAGATGTGTCGTAAAGCACTTCGCTTTTCTGCCTTGTGGAGAGAGTTTTTGCCGATTGCGTTTCAAAGCGTTATTGAAAACACATTCATATATATTTCTTGAAATCTCTATTTTGTTGTCTACATAGCAGCTGGTGAATGACAGCTGCTGCAGTGGGGAATATTATTTTATTCACTTTCACTCAAGAGTGGCTAAGAAGCTTTTTGGCTGTCTCTTGATTCTCTAATGACCTCTGTTTCTGATTCAGCACTTGCCAGCAGGGACACTTGCTTTGCAATAGAATAGTTTATTTTCCTCTTTGTCTTTGATGGAGTGGATTTTCCCTGGTCAGACTGATGAGGAAAAGGTCACTTATTTCTGTACACAGGAGGAGGAGGAGGAAGAGGAGGAAACTAGCTCTACAGTCTACCATTTCTGGCAAGATGTTGGCATCATTTGACCCCTGAATTAGATCATTCACAACACATTTGTCTAACTTTAGAAACCCTCCAGTGAAGGAGATGCTATAATTTGCGGAGGTACCCTGTTCCAATGCTTCATTGGCCTTATAATTTGAAAGTTCTCTCCTAATACTTAACCATAATCTTCCTAAATTGCTTAAAAATAAATTGATTGCATCTTGTCCAATCCTAGCAGTCAGGCAGAACAACTGATCATCATCCTCATTACAAACTTTTATTAATCAGAAGACACAAATTTCCTCCCAGTTCTTTCAAACCTTTTCTCATACATCATGTTTTCTTTAAAACTCTCTGATACCTCTCTTCTGGACTCTAATTTTTCTACATCTTTCTTAAGGAATGACACCTAAAAGTAAAAACTGTATTCCAGTGGAAGCCTCAGCAGCACTGAGTAGAAAGTTACTTTATGTAAGGTACTAGAAGACTTCTTAGATGACATCCCAGAATATATGCCTTTTTTTGCAATAGCATTGCATCACATCTCATGCATTTCAGATTTAGTTTTGAATGAACTGAAACCCCTATATCCTTCTCTGTAGTAGGGCTCCCGTATCAGTTGTTCCCCATCTTGTATTTGTACCTTTGATTTCTCCATCTGAAGTGTAGCATTCTGTATCAAGAGGATGCCCTCACTACCAGGTGTTGACCACCAGACAGGTTCTGGAGACCAAGGAAGGTTTGAGAAGCCTTCTCAAAAAAAGAAACAGAGAGAGGTAGTTAGCCATGTTAGGCTGAAGTCAGGCAAAAGGCAGGGTAGGGATGCTCCTTATAGACAACACGATCAGAGATGCATAAGCTATCATGAGCAATAGCTCACTTCATCAGGTAGCAACGAACTGAGCTGTTGCTCATGAAAGTTGATGCATTTCTGGTTCAGTTAGTCTAGTGATTCTCAACCAGGATGCTGGAGCACCCTGTGGTACCTTGAGATTCTTTCAAAGGTGCTGCAGGATGCCACAATGTTAGCATGCAAATCTGATTCACAAGATAAACCAAGAGATTTCAACAAAAATCCTTAGCATCAAAGTCTTTTTGAGTTTTCTGCAATATTACTTTTTGAGTTTCTGTTTTATTACTTTTTTTCTGTAGTCCAAAAATGCGTGAAAAGTAAGAGCTGGTATTTTTGAGGGATGCCTTCATTCAGAAAAGACTGAAAACCACTGAATTAGTCTACAAAGAACACCTCTACCCCGTCTTCTCAAAGAAAGATTCAAATAAATGCTAATAAGAATTAACATTTTAGAATACAAACAGGAAATAAATAATAAGACCATAAAGAGAAGGTATATTAAACTGATTACAGGGATGAAATACTCATTAATCAAAAAGAATAAACAGGATCATTAATACAAAATTAAATCAAACTTACAGTTACTGAGTTTTACAATCTTAAAGATCTCTAATACATAGTCAACCCGTCAGGAAAAAGAACTTTGTACTAATAGAGACCATACTTCAAGGAAGTGTTGATGTTGATTCACCTGCAGATGGGCAATTCAAAAAGACTAGGATTCCTTGCTGAAAAGCAAATGTCTGAGGTCATTCTGGGGTTTTTATCCCCTAATTGTTGCTAAATTTAAAAAGCTTAGTAAATAAAAATATTTCAAATAAGGCTACTGGATATGTAAATTTTTATTTTGCCACTTCATCATTAATATAAAGTTAATCATTCTAATATAGTTATCAGATGCACCTTATTTGTCGCCCAGGAAACAGACCTACTTTAGTGACAGTATAAAACTATCTTTGCCACCCAACCAGATCTGATTACTACCAAGCCACAAGCCTACGTCAAATTGACCTACCTAACTCAACCAGTTTCCTCCCACGTTCTGGGTCTTCTCTCATAGATTCATAGATTGTTAGAGGCTGGAAGGGACCTTGCAGATCATCCGGTCCAGCCCCCCTGCTCTTGGCAGGAGAACAACTGGGATCGAGTGACCCCAGCGAGGTGACTATTCAGTCTCCTCTTGAAAACCTCCAGGGTAGGTGGCTGCATCACTTCTGGAGGGAATTTATTCCAGTCTGGACACCCTGACTGTGAAGGAGATTTTCCTGGTATTAAGCCTAAAGCAGCCTTCCAGGAGTTTATAGCCATTGGTCGTGGTCTTCCCCAGGAGTGTCCTCTCCTATAGGTTCTTTCACTGATTGCAACTTCTCCCTCTCTTAACTCTAAATCAGTGGTCTCCAACCTTTTTAAGTAGATCACCTTTGCACATTTAAAAGAAACCCAAGATCTACTGTGTGTCAATGCGACCCCCTCCACCCCCCAGCAGGTAAGTCTGTGGGGAGGAACGCGGGGCACAGATCGAGGCAGAGGGAGAAAAAATTACTTGGGGGTGTGCCTCCCCAGCAGGTAAGTCCCACTCAGCCATGGCTCCACTCAACTTACTCCTGCTCCTGCCTCTGCAGCACTGTCCCTCACTGCGGAGGCCTCGATCTAGCCCCTGCCCCTTCCCTCCCCCACGGACTGACCTGCTGGGCTGGGGCATACGTGTGCATGCATGCAGGCACTCAGCCCCCCACCCCAGCCTTGGATCAACTCCAAGAGGCTCTGAGGTCCACTGGTTTGTGACCACAGCTCTAAATAGATAACTTCAAGCAAAATACGATACGTGTCTAATACTCCACTATCAAGCAATTTAAGACCTGCTAAAGTCTACACTGGCTGTAGAAATAGGCAGGTAGGACACTTCTGTGATTGGGTAGCAAAGAATACAAGGGTCATTGGGTTAGAAAAAAAGCAAGTAGGAACACGCCTCTGCAGCCTAGCTCTGTATGGTATCAATTGTGTCAACCCTTTTTCTTCCTTCAAAAAAAACCCCACAACAACATACTGTACATAGGGGTAATCTATAATCAGAACAATTTAATACAATTGTACGGAGCAGATGACCTTGCATAGTTATGGGCAAGTAACAGTGGCAGGCTCAGCTTGCATAAGAATGAGCCACAATGGCAGTGATCTAGATGGCTGTTATCCCTGTAATTCCCAGGAATCTCCCTCCACTGCTCCAATGAAGTGGGAGGCAGGCATTCACCATCCATGATGAGATTGTGAGCTCAGGAGCCCAAAGAGCCCTGTGTCAAGTTGACTTTCAGATCCCTGACTCCACTGCAGAGAGTGAGTGCTGAGGTGCCTGTATGCTAGGTCACCACTAGAGCAATAGGGCCAGGAAAAACTCCCCAAGGGAGCAGACATGAACTATGCACTTACATACACTTCAGAAGGATGGATGTTTAGCATTTAAAACCCATTGTTAATATGCATGTGCACACACACTTATATTTATCATATTACATATTAATTTATTGTTATTTGGAAAAGACTAGCAATCCTGAAAGTTTCTAAAAAAATCCTAAATTAAAAAATGCCTGAGGTAAAATTTAAAGACAAAACTGTTTTGGAAAAATGAAACATAATCTTAAATTGCTCGCATTTTTAGTAGAAGTCAAATTTAAGCTTACACCTCACTTACCAAATGGGGCTAATACAACCACCCATTTAATTCTCTTCCACAGCCCTAAAAAAAGTCAGGAAAACTTGGATTTTAAAGTCCCAAATGAGAGCTTCTTCAGTTCCTGGTTTTGGCTCTACACATCATGACTTCTGATTGCAGGACAGCTATTCAAATATGGCATTTTAGTAAGGGCCTGCCTTAGTTAAATGGAAACCATTCATACATTTACAGAAAAACATGTTTTGAGACATACTCTCATGGGATTTTAAGCTAAGTACAGTATCACGAAAACTTGGGCAGTCACCTATGGTACGTACAAATGACACTTGCTTTATTTCAGTATTTTTAGTACACGGAACCACTCTTCCAGTCCTTTCCTCAGTCTCCTGTGGGACTCGGAAAGGACAACAGCAGCTTCATGACTTTTTGCTATCACCGAGTTATATTTTTTAAAGCTCTTTTTTTAAAGCTCTCTTTTTCCTTAAAAATGAAGATGTGGGGTTAATTTACAGACAGGGCTGTTTTATAATCCATCTGGAACAAGATTGTTATTAGGGCACTCCCAAGATCATTTACAGGTTTTCTATGAGGTAGGTATTGGTTAAAAAGAGAAACCCCTCTGATAGGTCACTGCAAGGATGAATTTAAAGTTGTACAAAAGCTGGTAGGAAATACGAGGTGAATTGCGGGCACAAACAAACACAGTGACGAGAAGGCGGGACTGACCCAGGCACCAGCGGGCTTTCTCCCCTTGGGCTGGCACAAAAGGATGGGGCCCCTCCCGGGGCGGCCTTTCCAGGGGCGCAGAGGTTTCCCACTACTGTATGCACCTCGGGACAGGCATGAGGGACATGTGCCCCCCAGATTTATGCATGGGATGGAGGCAAGCTGCCAGCTGTGTGCTGGGCTCTGTGCCCCACTGCCACTGCTTCCAGAGCCATGCGATGCCACGTGCCTTCTGCTGCAGGGCAGGCAGGGGACCCAGTGCAGCCAGCCTGCAGAAATATGGCATCCCACATGGGTCCAGAAGTGGCGGGGTGCAGAGCCTGGCACATAGTGGGCAGCCTGCCCCCACCCCATGCACAGTTCTGGGGGGCACGTGCCCCTGTGTCTCCCCCAGGAGTGCGTGCAATGGTGGGGAGCTGTGCCTCCCACCCCTGTCAGCGCCCCTGGACGAGCCTCCTGTGGCTCTGTCCCATGATCCACCCCATCCCTGCCCCATCCCACTCCCTCCCTCACTGTGGGGCCCTCAATCTTTCCCTCTCCCCCGCCCCTCCCCCTCCACAGACTCAGTGTCTGTCTGCATGTGTCTGTCTGTGCATGTGGCTGGCTGGCTACTGTGTTAACATGTCTGTCTGTCTGTCTGTCTGCTACTCCCAAGCTACAGCTCCCCCAGCCCTGCTGCTTGCTGCCCCTCACTCCTGACCTACAATACCCTGTATCCTGCCAGGGCATGTGAGGACCCCTATTCCCCAGGCTCCAAACCCCCCAGACACACCCTGCCACATCATAAACCCCACCCCCAACCATACAAAGTATTTGCATAATTTTGAGTTTTTCTGAACATAATGTTGAGCTTTGAGTTGTGCAATTAAAATGGCAGTTAATTGCAACTAATCATGATCAATTTTTAAAATCTGAACTGTTTTATATGGCTACTGTACCCGATAATGTTTTATGATTACTAAAGATTTTGATGTTGTTTTAATACGTAGTCTGTTACCTATATATATGAAAACTTTGTTGGTGGTACTTAAGGTTGTATTGTTTTAAATTGGTGGTACGCAATCTGTCTGAGTTTGGGAACCACTTTACCAGAGATGTTCTTACGGTTATTGGGGGGCAGGGCAGGCAGGCAGGGGGAAATGGGCATGTACCGCTATAGGGTTTCAGAATAAAAGGCAGGGAGACGAGGGGAGGGGGGCAGCGGGAGGGGATGTTGGAGAATCCAGTGTTTGTTTTTCTGCTTTTGGAGAAAGGGAATTTTCCTCGAGGCACAGAGGGAAAATTTGTGTAGCATCTGTGTCCCTGTTTTTCCGCATCGGATGAGCTTCTGGGAAGTCTGTGCATGGAGGACTGATGGCTCTATAGCCTGTTCCACACACCTGAGTTGCAACAATTTTAAAATCAGTTTGTGAAATAAGTGGGTTAGATCTGAGCACTTTCCTTAATTGATAGTAAATTGGGTTAAGAGTGGCTGATGTTGATTTGACTTGATACTGCATTACCCCTTCTGTGGCCCTTGGCAGAGATATCTGGGCATTCATCCCCCACTTTCCACAGGGATGGAGGAAATAACTTAGCTCCCATCTTTTTTTAAGCACCTTCACTGCTGAAAAATAAAACACATTCCATCAGGAACGCTTAGGGAACATCTGTTCAGAAGCATAAAATATAAAGGCATATCATTATGTGCAGATGCTCAAAGTGCATTTTGCTGTATACATTTGTTATGTTGTTAAAACAAATAGTATTGTTAGCCATCTTGACCCCTCTATTCATGTCTGCTATTGTCTGGGGTGGGGTGCAGCTTCTGTCTGGCATGCAGGCAGCCTAGCTGCAAATTAAGCAGGAAGCAGAAAGAGCAGCAGATTGGGCAGAGGAGGGGGATTGGGGTGGTACTCGGGGAGTGTGTGGAGCTCATTTGTGGAATGACGGCCACAAAGGTTGGCCCCCACTGGCCTAGCATATTGCTCCTCCTTAGGCGTGTCTACACATTCATTAATACACAGTGGTTAGTACTTGCTTAATGAAGTACTAACTAAACGTGCAGTAATTCCGGCACCCTTTTTTTTGGTTTTTTTGGTTTTTTTAGAGACGCAATAGTGTATTAACATGGTTTTGCCTGGCATGCTACTGTGCAGTGTTACGTTACTGCTCATTGAGTGTTTTGCATAGACGCGCCCCTTGTTAACCAGCTTTTGGGATACTAAGGTTACTTTGTGACACCTTAGTGGAGTGTGAGGAGGAAATGCGATAGTTGAGGCATGAGCAGCCTTTTGCTATTGTGGGTGGGATTTGGCCCTGCCTGGGGGCTAGAAGTCTCCACCTCTTCCAGCCTCCCAGGGCTGGCTGCCAGATACCCAGCTACTCTGCAGCACAGGGAAGCTCAGACCCTGCAGGGCAGGAGGCTCAGCAGTGGAGTGGGAGGCTGGGGAGCAGAAGAGCAGTGCAGCATCACTCTGAGAAACTGAACCCCTGTACCAGATCAGACTGCTCTGTGGGACAGATCCAGCCCACTGGCTGTAGGTTGTCACGCCCTATTATAGTTCTTTTACAGTTGTACCTTTGGGGATGCTTCTGTTCTGTTGTTTTGACACTGAATGACTCTAGATAAATGGCAGGGTAGGCTTTCATCTTGTAGACCAACTAAGTCAGAGGTGCATGAGCTTTTGTAAGCTAGCTCACTTCATCAGATGCTAAGAAGGGACTGCAGGAAGCAGAACTTGTATATAGAGCAGTGATTAGAATGGAAAGGGGAGGAAAAAGCAGAGGGCCCTGCAAATGTCACTGGAGCCTGCGGCACCCCTGTCTTTGTCCTTTCCCTTCCCCTTCCCTACCCTTTGTATTCCAATCACTGCTTTCTATGTAGAAGCTCTGCTTCCTGCAGCTGCTTCTCATCACATGCTGAGAATACCTGCATTGTGTTTTTAAAAGATTTTCTGAAATATGTCATGTTTTACAGCAGGGCCATCCAGTCTCTGAGTGGCCAGTGCCTGTGGATCCCTTTCTACATGCTGTGTGCCCCTGTGGGCCACACAAGCCAAAAGGTGTCTACAGGTCCTCCTGACCTCCCCACTTCCCCCAGCCAGAGACTCCCTTGGACCAGGACTGTTCTGCCCTGCTTTGGCCCTAGGATTCAGGACAGGAAGTGGAAGCTGGAATAGGGAGGGGGACTTTGGCAGCAGCAGGAAAGTGATGGGATGAGTAGTGTCTGGACTGAGAGCTTGGGAGAGCTGTATACGGCCCATGGCTGCCAGTTGGATGGTTGTGTTTTACAATAACTGGTTGGCTTCCAGGGGTTTTCTACTCCCTTTATTTTCCTCTCCTTCTGCGCTGTCTTTCTTTGGAGAAAATACCTTAGAATGGAGAACTGCCGATACTTCCTGTACAGCAGCAGCAGCTTTCTTTTGTTTCCCCATTTGTGTGCTGTGTAATGTGCAGTGATAAAAATGAGCTTTAATTGTATTTCTTGTAACCCATACAATTATAATAATGGTGGGATGTGAAGAAAACTTAATCTGGCAAACGGGCATAAATTTGGAGATATTCTTTATATGCAAACACTTGGTCACAAGTATGACAGTATCTCTGTAGTTGTTTTATTTCTCGTGAGGTTTACTACCTGTCCTTACTTCCTGATTTAACATCTCTTAGGGTTACAAAACAGAGGTCTGGATGATCCCAAAGGTGAAGCAAGATTGTCATGCAAATTGTCCTGCTTTCGTATACGCAGTGTGGTGAGTTCCATAAATTATATTTTGAAAGTGCCTCTTGTGCCACATGTCCTTGGAGCTGATATTTTTATTTATAATGTAAGCTTTCCGTAGCATTTTTTTGCATATTTCTGAATTGGGCCTATTTTAGAGATGTCTTATTTCTTGCTACTGTTGTGATGTCCATGTATGAGAGCTGCTTTATGATTCTCCCCTGGGGACTTCTATCCATTGATTGTCCTATCTCCCCTAATCTTTTGCGCCAGTGGCTCTATCCTGCACACAAAGAGTCCTGGAGACAAGGGACAGCCTTATCTCAGCCCTGTAGCTATTTGAAATCTTTGGCCTAAGCATCCCTTCACTAGTATCCTGCTCTGTGCTCCTTCGTTAGACCGCTCTTATCCATCCTACAAAATGTTTGGGGAAACCCATTCTTTCTAACACCATAAACAGGAATTTGTGGTCAACCCTGTCATACGCTTTTTCCAGGTCCAGATTGACCACCACCACTGCCCATTTGCAGTCCCTGGTGTATGCCAACAAGTCTCTTATTAGCCAATGGGTGCGTGTGAGGTCTGCACAGACTTCACCTTTAGGTTCATCTTTTTAATAAATAAAATAAAATAAAATGAGAGATATATCCATCCTCTATCATAAACTTTCTATCACACCTCTTAAAACCATATTAAGAACCCGTGTTTCCCATTACAATAAATGCACCCACTCCCCTGCACCCTCACCTACCCCAATCGCAGTCCTTTAGTCCAAGCCCCAATTTGGGGTTTACATTTTCAGTTAATTCCCTGTCCTTGTTGCTGTCACTTCCACTGCTGCTGATCCTGTTGTAGTCCTTTTTGCGGTCTCCAGGTCCAGTTCCATCTCTGTCCTCTTCATTCTTCCTGTCCACTTCCCCTCCCAGGGGGTCTGAACAACTTGTGCCAGGTATCGCTTTTCCAGATGAAGTTGGCTGTGTCTTCTCTGTCCTCACTCACTGATTTCTGGTGGTAGGACTGAAGTTCGCTCAGAAACGTTTTAACAGTCTGTTTCCTTAAGCTCGGTGTGCCTGTGTAACAGGAGGTTCCTGCGTTGCCACAAGGCGCTCCTGACACAGGACCCAAACTGGTCGAAATGCATTGTCTGGGCCCCCTACTGCTTAGTCAGGTGTCTATACATCGCCGCCTCCCTTGTTGTCAACCTGACTTCTGTCACTCTTTCAAGGAGCCGGTTTACCTTTTTCCACACACCGTTGGCATATGGACAGTGCTATAGGAGGTAGTCAATGGTCTCTGCTTCTTCTTGGCAAGTTTCCTGGGGGCAATTGGGTTGAATCCCTTGTCCCTCCCTGTACGTCCACACCCTCACTGGGAGTACTCGGTGAGCTGTTAACCAACTCAAGTCCCTGTGGTCCTTGCAGAGGTCCTTGTGGAAGATCCAGTTCCAGATGGCTTGGCAGTCCTCATCGGAGAGTGTCTCCATGGTTGATAACCTGTCTCTGTCTCTGGCTGCCTTCTGTATCTTTCTGTGGTTGCAAATAGTCGTTGGGCTTTCCTTCTGTAACCCATACTTGCTCTGGAACTTGTTCAGGACCCTGTAGAACCAGGGCTGCTCCATGGTCCACGGTCTCCCGTTGATTGGCGCGTACATTCTCCACTGTCTCAGGAGGTGACCTACAAAAAACTTTACTAGACAGTCTGTTTTGGTCTTTGGCCCGGTTGCCAGCTTGCAAATCTGGCTCGTGTACTGTGTCTGCAGGGACAGGTAGATGTCTGGCATTCCCCTGTCCCTAGCCCATTTATTTTTGTTTATTCAAATGTTTAACGATGTGCTAGACCCAGAGGATATTGAACGGTGGCTGGAGGGGAAGGTTCAGTGAGTGATTTGGGTGGAAAAGGTGTTTGCTAAGTATAACATTTGGATGGGATCATGGTGAGCACAGGTTGTTTTACAAGCACAAGGGGATAACGTGGCAGCAGCGAGGAGGAGGAGGCCGTTGGTTATCAGTCCGGCATCGAGTGAAGGAGCCAACTGTTGCCACAATCTAGGAAAAGGCGTCAGTGATCCTAATGATCTCTCAAGCGTCGAGCCCAGAAGAACCCTAGGTGCTAGTAACTACAGAGCGGCTGATGAAGCCATGGTCTATTGTGAGTCGCACAGGAGTAAACATGACCCAGCAGGGGATTTCGGAATTACCAACTGGATATATGGTTGTTGTCACTTGTAAGGTGGTTTGTCCAGAGGAGAATGTCTGTGTCATTTTGGATGTATGGAGTCTTGTTGCAGAAGCCAGTTGGACTGCGGGTCCACAGCACCAGTGCCTGTCAGATCCAAAGTGTTTATTGAGACTGGTGGTTAATGGGATACAGAATGTTATTTGCTGGAATCAAAAGTTAGGGGCTGTTTCATTGATTTTGATTGGAGGGTTTGAACGCTATCCCCCCACCACAGGAAAACATGATTCGAAAAAGCACAACAGAACTATGGAGCAATGCTTCTGAGTCTCAGCGGAATTCTTTTTCAGGTTTGATGATTTTGTTATGTCTGAGCATGTGTTTGGGTGGTAGACAAGGTTTATTGGCATAACATGCTATTTTGCATATGTGATGTAGGTTGTGATTTTTGTCATTTGTTACCACTGTTAATCTGTCAATGTTTAATAAGTTAGAGGCGATTTCTTTGGGCATGCCCCTGCAGTCTGAGAGTTACTACAGTACCCAGAACTCACCTATTTGCTAAAAGAAAGTGAGAAGAGGGGAAGACAACTGATTGTCAAGGTCACTTGTGATAACGAACAAATCATAAAAATTTCAAACAAAGTAGAAAAATTGGGAAGCCATGTGGTGGGAGCAATTTCTCAGCTGGTCCCCCACGGTGACAGGGGTTCTAAATATAATACTGCACCCTGTGGTTGTTCTTTTCATATGTGAAGTGATAGTGTTGGTTTGTATGATTGGTATGTGGAGTGCTTAGTATAAACTCTGCAGGAGAATGACAGCGTTGGTGAAAAATAAATGTGTGAAAGAAAAGAAGCACACCTACTTACCTGTAATCGGCTTCGAATACATACCTGAACAGAGGATGAGAGAGAGAGTAGAACCCCACCTTATGTGTATATTGTGTTCCTGAGAAACCTTGCGTATGTTGAATTCGCACGACTCAAGCTGAATTTTCCCATAGGAAATAATAGACAAGTGAAGGGTTGCATTCCTTAGACCTCACATTTTATGATACCAAAGGTACCAAAATAAAACCTTTGCAATCAACCCTTTATTTATAATGTTACAAAAACATTGTTTGTATAGGCTGAGAGTTGGTTGACTGAGTTGAGATAGCACCGCTTCTCCCTGTAAAGCTCTGTGTAGCAGGCATTGGCTTTCTTTATCAGCCTGGCGACCTTAGCACTTTTTCACGATAGGAGTTGTTTTTGACAAAGTAGGCTAGGTAACCATCCAAACGTTTTGAACTCATCAGCCACTTAATGAAGTGTAAGGGGTTAAGAGAGCTCTTAACTGAGTATTAAGAGGAGATGCTGCTACCACAGTGGCGAGACTGAGCAAGCCTCCAGAATCCTGCTTGGGAACCTGAGCTGCGTGTAACTCCGTTTGACTCAGTCTGCACATCTTGCAAGGTGTGTTGCGGGGTGTATTTTTCTGCTTGGGTGTTAATATTAATTTGCATAAATGCAAGACATGGGTAAGTCGAATACGCGTAAAACGGGGATCTACTGTATGTGATAATCCCATGTTGAGAGTGATGTGAGCCTTGTGGACAGTGCTGCCTCATGTCATCCTCTACCAGATGCCGCACCATCTAGCCTGCGGCCCAAGGTATCACCCTCTGACATATAGGTGTGATGTTGTGATGGGATCTGAACACAAGGCCCCAAACCCATCAAGGAAGGGGATCTGTTAGGATGCTGCAGCAGCTGAGTGGAGCCAAGGAGGCAGTGGCCTTCTCGGACCAGCGTAGTAATGTGTGCAACCTGCTAATGGGGTTGTATGTGCAACATGCAGGTGTCATGTGGAAAAAGTCTAGTACTGGGCACGGACTGATATGATTGGTAGAGAAGGATGAGTGACAAGTGGAGTGACTTCACTGGTACATAAGGAATCCTGAGAGGATTTTGCGCACGCGCATTGCTTCCTGCGAGGAGACTGATTGGAGACTTGTTTGCTAGATGCGAATGGTGGGCTTGCTTGCTTGCTTGCTTGCTGGTAATGAGCTTGCTTAGAGCTTGTAATTGAGATTGTGTGTCCAAGGCATGTATTAGTGATGTGACTGTGAGTGCGAGGGGGATCCATTGTTCGAGGCACCCTGGGAGTATAATTGGATATTTTATCGGTGCTTACCCGAGAGCGGTGTCATCAGTCCTCGTCCATCAGTTGTTGGTAACGTATCACTCTCTCTCCCTTAATTATAGTCTGAGTACCCTCTGAGGTAAAAGACCAAGTCAGTGATTGTTCACTGTCACCTCAGCCTCCGAGAGCCCTGAGCAGGCCCTGGCGCTGTCCACTGGCAGTCCTGGTCATGAGTTGTTACAGTTAACCAGTGTTTATAGCTGTCATATTGTTCTTATGTACTGACAACCTTGTGCAATTCCTTGTTGTGTTTATGACTTTCACAATACACTTTTGAAACTTACCTGAGTCTCCATATGTTATATAGGGTGCATGGGGGCAGGCTGTAGTCCAGTGTGCATTCCTGTGACCCCAAAACCCACCTCCAGCAGAGAGATTTAGCGAAGCCCTGGTTATCTGAGGAGGCTTAATGACACTCGGCCCCTTTGTTACCTTATAGTCTGCCAGTGTGATGGAGATGAGATTGTCTACCTTGCGCCCTCTTGAATTGCCAAGAAAGGGCATGAGGCTCTGGGCGCTGAGCCTGAGAAGTCAGGTACTCAGTAGTAGCAGTCTACACCATACTGTGGTGGGGACTTGTCATAGCCTGAAGATTCCTGCTCCCCCCCTGCTGGAGTTCCTCCCCCTCGCACCACTGAGGCCTCCACCCAGACAGAGCCTATGGCTTCAGGCTGTGGGGGCTGCCTGATTCGGCTGCCAACACCTGGGAACAGGAGCAAGGGCACCCCCGTTTGTGGGGTATGCTCCCTGCTGAGATCTCTTGAGTGCCAGGTGAGGGAGCTTCAGGCAGGGGTGAGCAAGCTTCACACCATCAGGGCCCATGAGCAGCAGACTGACGACTACTACCAAGCTCTTCACCAGAAGAACGAAGAGGAAGAGCATGAAGATTCCTCAGCATGAAAAAGGACAATGTAGGGACTGACCTGGGGTCCCATCCAGGGGCTGCCTGTGTGGTAAAAATACACCATGACCTAGACTTCTCTTGAGTAATAACCATATGAGCCCCTCATGATCCCTTGTGTAAGAAGCACGAGGCCTAACGACTGAGTTGTGGGTTTCTTTTCCTTCTTGCTTGCTCTGCATTTTATAGCCATACTTGCATAATGCCCTGAAGTTACACTAAGGTATAAGATTACTAAAAGACACTAACTTTGCCGTAGTTCCCCTTTTCCTCTGCGCATGCGACAGAACTTTTTGCCGCAGTTCTGCTTTTGAAATACGCATGCACGAAACTTGACAGGGGATACTAACCAATAGCAAACTAAACCTCGCCCCTAAGATAAGACGTAACATCTAGGAAATTGTGGTGCTGCCAATAGTTGTATGACACGCTGTAACCCTTTGTCTATGTGAGCTATAAAAATGAAATCTCAAGAAAAGATCGGGGCCATCAGGGATTAGAGCATTAGCTCCTCTGTTGGCATTGCTTGCGCAACCAATAAACCCATGATAAACTCACCGTGTGTGTGACTCTCTCCTGAAGGTAAAATTGGCTTAGCCTCCAGGGGCACGAATCTAGCCGTTTGGGCAACAAGCATACTATTAGGTCATAGTAAACTAATAAGCACTGCCGTAGGTTAGTACTTGTAAACACAAGTACTATACTGTGGCATTGTTATTTAGTGTGCCATAATGCACATGTAGATGCTGACGGGACTGGCTGGGGTACCAGGGTGCTTCAGTGCAAGGGATGTCTGCCAGGTAGCCCCACACTGAAGTACCCTTGTGCCCCAGCCAGCCCCTCTGCAGCACCTGGAG
Source organism: Alligator sinensis (assembly GCF_000455745.1). Lineage (NCBI taxonomy): Eukaryota > Metazoa > Chordata > Crocodylia > Alligatoridae > Alligator > Alligator sinensis. Next base: position 38,162 of record NW_005843696.1, on the reverse strand, counting down.
CTGGGAGAAGCAGTACTGGACTGGCAAGCTGACCCCTGGGTCTCCTGCCAGATGGGGCTGCTTCAACCCAGCTCAACATGCTACAGTCCCAAATGCATGTGTAACCATGGCATCTGGGAGCAATAAACTAGGGTGTAAATTGCACTGGAGTTTATTTAATGTCACACTCATTGCACATGTAGATGTGCCCTGAAAGTCCTTCATATTTAATCCTGTGCAGCCAGACCAGGCACATGAGCCAGAGGTGTACATTTTAACCACTGGAAAAGACACTATTAAGTAATATGTTTACAAGAAACATCATCATCATCTATCTCCAAGTGGTTAAGCAATGCATTTCTGCTGACTATAAACCCCAGGAGTGAGTGACTACCACACAGAATACATTTTCAATATTTTTTAAATATTCTCCCAGTACATCGCTTATAATAAAAGTGTTTGAGATTATCTGTGGCATAACCCACTTCATCATCTATCACAATTCAAATGAGGAGGAACTGGCCAAGGAAACAGAAAAACAGTTCTTAGAAATCAGATTCCAGACATCTGCCATCTATATATACCCTGCACAGAATCACTACTGCTGCATATGAAATGCTTAGGACAAACAGTACAAAGTGACATGCACTAAAGTTGATGCTGATCAGTATAAGTCTACCATTAAAAATCCTCATCAGTGATGAAGCATCTAGCATAGTCTGCATTCACCAAAACCAGGCTGGTGATGTTGATGCAAGACCAACCTATCTCACCATGATATGAAAGTGAAACTACCTGGCCACTTCTCAATAGATAAAAGGCAGATGTTCGGTCTCATCCACTCAGTTCCATCTGCTTTATTCACTACTGTCCAAACTGCCTTGTTTGCAAGAAGTAACAGGGGTCCAGAATAACATGCTAAAATAGGCCAAATTTCTCCTCCTAGAGCACATCCAGTAATCAATAATGAGAAATGGCATCAGTCACAAGTCATGCTAGCCTTTGTCACTACCAGACTACTGGTCTACGTGAACTACCAGTTGCCCCAGCAGGATATTTAAGTTCCTAGAGGGCATATCTACATAAGATGTTTACTGCAATTGCCTTATTAGCTCCACAATAAGTCTCAGCATCTACACGTGCGGCCCTAGTAAGCCACAGTAAACTAATTATCTCCACCATAGGCTAGTACTTGTAAACACAAGTACTATACTGTGGCATTGTTATTTAGTGTGCCATAATGCACATGTAGATGCTGACGGGACTGGCTGGGGTACCAGGGTGCTTCAGTGCAAGGGATGTCTGCCAGGTAGCCCCACACTGAAGTACCCTTGTGCCCCAGCCAGCCCCTCTGCAGCACCTGGAGCTGGGAGAAGCAGTACTGGACTGGCAAGCTGACCCCTGGGTCTCCTGCCAGATGGGGCTGCTTCAACCCAGCTCAACATGCTACAGTCCCAAATGCATGTGTAACCATGGCATCTGGGAGCAATAAACTAGGGTGTAAATTGCACTGGAGTTTATTTAATGTCACACTCATTGCACATGTAGATGTGCCCTGAAAGTCCTTCATATTTAATCCTGTGCAGCCAGACCAGGCACATGAGCCAGAGGTGTACATTTTAACCACTGGAAAAGACACTATTAAGTAATATGTTTACAAGAAACATCATCATCATCTATCTCCAAGTGGTTAAGCAATGCATTTCTGCTGACTATAAACCCCAGGAGTGAGTGACTACCACACAGAATACATTTTCAATATTTTTTAAATATTCTCCCAGTACATCGCTTATAATAAAAGTGTTTGAGATTATCTGTGGCATAACCCACTTCATCATCTATCACAATTCAAATGAGGAGGAACTGGCCAAGGAAACAGAAAAACAGTTCTTAGAAATCAGATTCCAGACATCTGCCATCTATATATACCCTGCACAGAATCACTACTGCTGCATATGAAATGCTTAGGACAAACAGTACAAAGTGACATGCACTAAAGTTGATGCTGATCAGTATAAGTCTACCATTAAAAATCCTCATCAGTGATGAAGCATCTAGCATAGTCTGCATTCACCAAAACCAGGCTGGTGATGTTGATGCAAGACCAACCTATCTCACCATGATATGAAAGTGAAACTACCTGGCCACTTCTCAATAGATAAAAGGCAGATGTTCGGTCTCATCCACTCAGTTCCATCTGCTTTATTCACTACTGTCCAAACTGCCTTGTTTGCAAGAAGTAACAGGGGTCCAGAATAACATGCTAAAATAGGCCAAATTTCTCCTCCTAGAGCACATCCAGTAATCAATAATGAGAAATGGCATCAGTCACAAGTCATGCTAGCCTTTGTCACTACCAGACTACTGGTCTACGTGAACTACCAGTTGCCCCAGCAGGATATTTAAGTTCCTAGAGGGCATATCTACATAAGATGTTTACTGCAATTGCCTTATTAGCTCCACAATAAGTCTCAGCATCTACACGTGCGGCCCTAGTAAGCCACAGTAAACTAATTATCTCCACCATAGGCTAGTACTTGTAAACACAAGTACTATACTGTGGCATTGTTATTTAGTGTGCCATAATGCACATGTAGATGCTGACGGGACTGGCTGGGGTACCAGGGTGCTTCAGTGCAAGGGATGTCTGCCAGGTAGCCCCACACTGAAGTACCCTTGTGCCCCAGCCAGCCCCTCTGCAGCACCTGGAGCTGGGAGAAGCAGTACTGGACTGGCAAGCTGACCCCTGGGTCTCCTGCCAGATGGGGCTGCTTCAACCCAGCTCAACATGCTACAGTCCCAAATGCATGTGTAACCATGGCATCTGGGAGCAATAAACTAGGGTGTAAATTGCACTGGAGTTTATTTAATGTCACACTCATTGCACATGTAGATGTGCCCTGAAAGTCCTTCATATTTAATCCTGTGCAGCCAGACCAGGCACATGAGCCAGAGGTGTACATTTTAACCACTGGAAAAGACACTATTAAGTAATATGTTTACAAGAAACATCATCATCATCTATCTCCAAGTGGTTAAGCAATGCATTTCTGCTGACTATAAACCCCAGGAGTGAGTGACTACCACACAGAATACATTTTCAATATTTTTTAAATATTCTCCCAGTACATCGCTTATAATAAAAGTGTTTGAGATTATCTGTGGCATAACCCACTTCATCATCTATCACAATTCAAATGAGGAGGAACTGGCCAAGGAAACAGAAAAACAGTTCTTAGAAATCAGATTCCAGACATCTGCCATCTATATATACCCTGCACAGAATCACTACTGCTGCATATGAAATGCTTAGGACAAACAGTACAAAGTGACATGCACTAAAGTTGATGCTGATCAGTATAAGTCTACCATTAAAAATCCTCATCAGTGATGAAGCATCTAGCATAGTCTGCATTCACCAAAACCAGGCTGGTGATGTTGATGCAAGACCAACCTATCTCACCATGATATGAAAGTGAAACTACCTGGCCACTTCTCAATAGATAAAAGGCAGATGTTCGGTCTCATCCACTCAGTTCCATCTGCTTTATTCACTACTGTCCAAACTGCCTTGTTTGCAAGAAGTAACAGGGGTCCAGAATAACATGCTAAAATAGGCCAAATTTCTCCTCCTAGAGCACATCCAGTAATCAATAATGAGAAATGGCATCAGTCACAAGTCATGCTAGCCTTTGTCACTACCAGACTACTGGTCTACGTGAACTACCAGTTGCCCCAGCAGGATATTTAAGTTCCTAGAGGGCATATCTACATAAGATGTTTACTGCAATTGCCTTATTAGCTCCACAATAAGTCTCAGCATCTACACGTGCGGCCCTAGTAAGCCACAGTAAACTAATTATCTCCACCATAGGCTAGTACTTGTAAACACAAGTACTATACTGTGGCATTGTTATTTAGTGTGCCATAATGCACATGTAGATGCTGACGGGACTGGCTGGGGTACCAGGGTGCTTCAGTGCAAGGGATGTCTGCCAGGTAGCCCCACACTGAAGTACCCTTGTGCCCCAGCCAGCCCCTCTGCAGCACCTGGAGCTGGGAGAAGCAGTACTGGACTGGCAAGCTGACCCCTGGGTCTCCTGCCAGATGGGGCTGCTTCAACCCAGCTCAACATGCTACAGTCCCAAATGCATGTGTAACCATGGCATCTGGGAGCAATAAACTAGGGTGTAAATTGCACTGGAGTTTATTTAATGTCACACTCATTGCACATGTAGATGTGCCCTGAAAGTCCTTCATATTTAATCCTGTGCAGCCAGACCAGGCACATGAGCCAGAGGTGTACATTTTAACCACTGGAAAAGACACTATTAAGTAATATGTTTACAAGAAACATCATCATCATCTATCTCCAAGTGGTTAAGCAATGCATTTCTGCTGACTATAAACCCCAGGAGTGAGTGACTACCACACAGAATACATTTTCAATATTTTTTAAATATTCTCCCAGTACATCGCTTATAATAAAAGTGTTTGAGATTATCTGTGGCATAACCCACTTCATCATCTATCACAATTCAAATGAGGAGGAACTGGCCAAGGAAACAGAAAAACAGTTCTTAGAAATCAGATTCCAGACATCTGCCATCTATATATACCCTGCACAGAATCACTACTGCTGCATATGAAATGCTTAGGACAAACAGTACAAAGTGACATGCACTAAAGTTGATGCTGATCAGTATAAGTCTACCATTAAAAATCCTCATCAGTGATGAAGCATCTAGCATAGTCTGCATTCACCAAAACCAGGCTGGTGATGTTGATGCAAGACCAACCTATCTCACCATGATATGAAAGTGAAACTACCTGGCCACTTCTCAATAGATAAAAGGCAGATGTTCGGTCTCATCCACTCAGTTCCATCTGCTTTATTCACTACTGTCCAAACTGCCTTGTTTGCAAGAAGTAACAGGGGTCCAGAATAACATGCTAAAATAGGCCAAATTTCTCCTCCTAGAGCACATCCAGTAATCAATAATGAGAAATGGCATCAGTCACAAGTCATGCTAGCCTTTGTCACTACCAGACTACTGGTCTACGTGAACTACCAGTTGCCCCAGCAGGATATTTAAGTTCCTAGAGGGCATATCTACATAAGATGTTTACTGCAATTGCCTTATTAGCTCCACAATAAGTCTCAGCATCTACACGTGCGGCCCTAGTAAGCCACAGTAAACTAATTATCTCCACCATAGGCTAGTACTTGTAAACACAAGTACTATACTGTGGCATTGTTATTTAGTGTGCCATAATGCACATGTAGATGCTGACGGGACTGGCTGGGGTACCAGGGTGCTTCAGTGCAAGGGATGTCTGCCAGGTAGCCCCACACTGAAGTACCCTTGTGCCCCAGCCAGCCCCTCTGCAGCACCTGGAGCTGGGAGAAGCAGTACTGGACTGGCAAGCTGACCCCTGGGTCTCCTGCCAGATGGGGCTGCTTCAACCCAGCTCAACATGCTACAGTCCCAAATGCATGTGTAACCATGGCATCTGGGAGCAATAAACTAGGGTGTAAATTGCACTGGAGTTTATTTAATGTCACACTCATTGCACATGTAGATGTGCCCTGAAAGTCCTTCATATTTAATCCTGTGCAGCCAGACCAGGCACATGAGCCAGAGGTGTACATTTTAACCACTGGAAAAGACACTATTAAGTAATATGTTTACAAGAAACATCATCATCATCTATCTCCAAGTGGTTAAGCAATGCATTTCTGCTGACTATAAACCCCAGGAGTGAGTGACTACCACACAGAATACATTTTCAATATTTTTTAAATATTCTCCCAGTACATCGCTTATAATAAAAGTGTTTGAGATTATCTGTGGCATAACCCACTTCATCATCTATCACAATTCAAATGAGGAGGAACTGGCCAAGGAAACAGAAAAACAGTTCTTAGAAATCAGATTCCAGACATCTGCCATCTATATATACCCTGCACAGAATCACTACTGCTGCATATGAAATGCTTAGGACAAACAGTACAAAGTGACATGCACTAAAGTTGATGCTGATCAGTATAAGTCTACCATTAAAAATCCTCATCAGTGATGAAGCATCTAGCATAGTCTGCATTCACCAAAACCAGGCTGGTGATGTTGATGCAAGACCAACCTATCTCACCATGATATGAAAGTGAAACTACCTGGCCACTTCTCAATAGATAAAAGGCAGATGTTCGGTCTCATCCACTCAGTTCCATCTGCTTTATTCACTACTGTCCAAACTGCCTTGTTTGCAAGAAGTAACAGGGGTCCAGAATAACATGCTAAAATAGGCCAAATTTCTCCTCCTAGAGCACATCCAGTAATCAATAATGAGAAATGGCATCAGTCACAAGTCATGCTAGCCTTTGTCACTACCAGACTACTGGTCTACGTGAACTACCAGTTGCCCCAGCAGGATATTTAAGTTCCTAGAGGGCATATCTACATAAGATGTTTACTGCAATTGCCTTATTAGCTCCACAATAAGTCTCAGCATCTACACGTGCGGCCCTAGTAAGCCACAGTAAACTAAAGGATCATTCAATATTATGGTCCAGCTACTTGGGAACCAAACGTGGTTGGGAGGGAGCCTACCTACCTAACCAACCGCATCATTAGACTTCAGGCTGTAGTAGAGATAGTTACCAACAAAACTGCCGCAGCCCTACGCTTAATCGGGAATCAGTTGACCCAGCTACGCACCACGGTACTGCAAAACCGTCTAGCTCTTGACTACCTGCTTGCTAGTGAAGGAGGAGTGTGTAAAAAGTTAAATTTGTCTAACTGCTGTGTTGAAATTGATGATAACGGTGAACTGATAAAAAGTCTAGCAGACGACATGGAAAAGGTAGCCCATGTCCCTGTCCAAACATGGAACGGGTGGAGCCTTGACTGGTTGACCTCTTGGCTTCCCCAATTTGGGTGGCTACGAGGTGCTTTGCTGGCCTTTTGCTTATTAATGGCAACACTATGTTTGCTTCCCTGTATCATACCCTGCATCATGGCCCTCCTCAAACGGACCGTTCAATCAGTTGTCAACCGCGAGATGCTTGTGCATTACCAAAAACTAGCAATCACGGACAATTATTAAGGATAGAGTTAAAAAGCATCTTAAGGGGGGAGTTGTGGTAAAAATACACCATGACCTAGACTTCTCTTGAGTAATAACCATATGAGCCCCTCATGATCCCTTGTGTAAGAAGCACGAGGCCTAACGACTGAGTTGTGGGTTTCTTTTCCTTCTTGCTTGCTCTGCATTTTATAGCCATACTTGCATAATGCCCTGAAGTTACACTAAGGTATAAGATTACTAAAAGACACTAACTTTGCCGTAGTTCCCCTTTTCCTCTGCGCATGCGACAGAACTTTTTGCCGCAGTTCTGCTTTTGAAATACGCATGCACGAAACTTGACAGGGGATACTAACCAATAGCAAACTAAACCTCGCCCCTAAGATAAGACGTAACATCTAGGAAATTGTGGTGCTGCCAATAGTTGTATGACACGCTGTAACCCTTTGTCTATGTGAGCTATAAAAATGAAATCTCAAGAGAAGATCGGGGCCAACATTGATTAGAGCATCAGCTCCTCTGTTGGCATTGCTTGCGCAACCAATAAACCCATGATAAACTCACCGTGTGTGTGACTCTCTCCTGAAGGTAAAATTGGCTTAGCCTCCAGGGGCACGAATCTAGCCGTTTGGGCAACACCTGGAAGACAGTTGTCTCAGGTCCCAAGGCATGCAGTGCTAGGGTCCCCCGTCCCCCCCGAACTGCGCAACAGGTATGTGCTTCTCACAGAACCAGGATAGTCATCAGCGGAAGCACCAGCTGTGGAGGGAGGAAGGCAGCCAACTACCACCCCAAAGAAGAGATGTAGGGTGGTCATGGTGGGTGACTCCCTCCTGAGGAGGATGGAGGGAGCGATCTGCCGCCCCAACCCCCTAACCCGTGAGCTCTGCTGTCTCCCAGGAGTCAGATCCAGGAAGTGGCTAAAAGGATCTCTAAACTTGGGTCTGGCCCTCTGATCACTACCACATGCTCCTTCCTCATCCATGTAGGCACAAATGGCATGGCCAGGAACAATCCTGGCTGGGTCATGAGTGACTACAGGGTTCTGGGGACTGGGGTCAAAGGATTGGGGACACAGGTAGTTTTCTCCTCGGCCCTTCCTGTTATGGGTCAAGTGCAGGGGGGCTAGACCTGATGATCTGCAAGTTCCCTTCCAGCCCTTAACATATAGGAAACTATTAAACTAATAAGGCAGCGAGGGTAGGGATTTTGGTGAAAGAAGGGAAAGTGAAAGTTAAGTACATGCAGATGCTGGTAGAGGGGTGGCTGCAAAAGTTGCTAGCAGGTGTGGGGAGCAGAAGTTACTGTGTTTACTGAAGAGATTGAAGTGAAGAGGAGGTGGTGGAGGTTAGATTTTCAGACCACCGCATGTTGCTGCTAGTGGAGCTGGAGATGGGAGGAGGGCAGGAGTCTGGCAGCTGAATACTTTGCTGCTAAAAGAGGAGAGAATGCCAGAAGGTCTTAGAATATGAGGAATGGACAACAGATCACGCACATGTAGTGGATTCTAAGGGATATGGTGGTATATGTTTGGGATAGGAAATGGTACACAATGGTGGGGAACTTAGATGTAGAGAAAGTATATGATAGGATCACACACAAGTTTCTGTTCTGGGTGCTAGAGAGAAGAGCTTTGTGGGATGGATAGGGCACTATATGCAGACACACAGAGTCAGGTGCAGGTGAGGGGGTGTCTGGAGAGACGTTTTGATATATGGTCAGGGGTCCAACAAGGGTGTCTTCTGTCAGCAGTATTGCTCATATATGCCATGGAACCGCTGGCACAGAGGTTAGGACAGACACGGTAATCAACGAGGTCATGGTGCCAGGGTGAGAAGTGAAGTGCCTCTTGTACATGGATGACATCACAGTGGTGGGGAGAGATGAGGTGTCCATGGAAAGGGTGTTGAAGGATATGAAGGAATAGGGAGAGGTGTCAGGAGCACAGATAAATAAGCGGAAGAGCACACTTTTTGTCAGCAGGGCATTGGGGGAACTTGAGACGCAGGCTGCAGGTAGTAAGGGATAACATCAAAGTTTTAGGGATTACCTTAGATGTCAGAGGGAAGGGGACGGCAGCGTGGGAAGAGTTAGAGACACTAGTGAAACCAGTGATGGGGTTGTGGAGCACATGGGTGTTATCTTTGGGGGAAGGTGCGCCTTGTAAAACAGGTGTTCCTGCCATGATCTTGTTTGTGGGCATGTTATATTCTTCATTGTGGTTGCAGGTGAGGACGGTAGTGCCAGGTTTGTTTGTTCTTTGGTGGGGGAGGAGGGAGAAACAAAAAGAGTGATTAGGAAGGAGATCTATAAAGCAGAAGAGTTAGGAGAGTGGGGACTGCCGGAAATTGAAGTTTTTGTCTACGGACACTTCATCAAGGCAGTGGTACAGGAAGCAAAGGCTGGAAAGAGGAAGGCCGCTACCAAATGTAGCCAATTGGAAACCAGTAATCAGGCTCGAAAAGGACTGTCTCTGAGTTTTTGGAAAACGAAAATGAGAAATTGAGAATAATAAATCAAGATAATGCCCAACAATTGGAACTGTTGGATCAGGAAAAGGCTAGCCAAGAAGCCTTACAAAAATTGGTAAAGACAATGGCTAAAGACCAAGCTGAGAAGGGAGCCAAAGTAAACCATGGCCCTTGTCTAAACACCACTAACTGCTTAAAAAAACGAGCTCCAGGAGTGGAGCCTGCAAGTATCAGTTGTCATCTGGGGAGACCAAACCTGGCACCCAGACATCCCCTTTGATCTGGGAGAGATTTGGGGAAGGGAGATGTGGGTGGAACCAGAGGATATAGTGGACCCTAAATCTCTGAGGACCCTAAATCTGAGCAAGAGCGCACCGATGCCTGAGGTGAGTGCAATTACTCAAACCTCAGTCACCCGGGATGCGCGGGGAAACCCCAGGGAGAACACACAAGTGACAGTTCCCCTCAGTGGAGCTGATCTAGCTGCCCTGGGCAAGACCCTGGGATTTGCTAACATTAGGAATTTGGGACAGTGGTTGCAGAAATCCCTGAATGTAGTGGAGTGTGAGACCCTAAGTACCCAGGAGTGGCATTTGCTTATTAAGAGCTTGTGCCACCCCCGAGATTCCACGGCAGGGGGTCAGACTTGATGATCTGCTCAGGTCCCTTCCGACCCTACCAACTATGAAACTGTGAATCAGGAGGACAGCTTTGGGGGAGGCACAATTCCCCGGAGCATAGTGGATTTGGGGATTAATTTGGGGAGGAAGACATTTAAGGGACAGTTTGGAGTGAGCCACCAGACACTTGGTGAACCTGTTAGGGACTATGTGATCCGGTGTGTTATGTTGGGACTGCTGTCAGGGGCGGTGCTGCACCTAGACAGGGTGGGCAACCGGACACCTGACATAAGAAATACAGATTACCCTCCTGGGTTTTGGAAGGAGGTACAGGAGGGCATGCACCAGTCCATAATTGGACTGATGGGGCTGCTCCGAGAGACCTGGAATTATGTGCTGGGAGAAGTCCTAGCCTGTGCTCAGGATGCAGAGAGGTTAATTGGACATCAAGGGGAGGCGATTGCAGCCACCCAGTTCAAAGAAAAGCCCAATGACGCACTGAATTATATGGTTACCTATTCTAATGAAAGCGCATACCCTAAAACTGACAGGAGGGTTGGGGGTCCAAATCACCGCCCCAGCCCACACTGGGTTAACCTGAAGGTAGCAAAGGAAAGAGCGGGGGAAAACGGGATTCAGACATCAGTGTGGAAATTTTTAATGCAGCATGGGGAACCCAAAGAGAAATGGAACAGAAAGCTTCTAGCTGAGCTGCTTATCAGAATGGCAGAGCTGAGTGCAGCGGGAGCAGTGCCTTCTCGTTCTAATAGAATTGCAGCCTCAGCCCTGGCCTCCAAAGAGCACTGACGGAGCCCCCGTAACGGGACCCCTGAGCAAAGCTCTGGCTCATGGGAGCAATTGGGGGCCCTCAGTTGGGATCCAGGAGGGAGACCCTGAATACCTGTTACGGTGGGAACCCAAGGGCGTACCAGTGCACTCTTGGACACCGGAGCTGTGCTAAGTGTATTTGAAAGGAAATGGGACCTGAAGCAATTTGAAACTGATTGAATTCACTCCCGTCTTTTATGGGGCAGGAGACCACTGGGGTCATGTGTAAGTGAGTAACTGTCTGCATTCAATTCCCAGAGGGACCCCAAAGGATTGACATAGATGGGGTTCAGCAAGAGGGTTCCACTGAACAGTTGTTTTTGGGAGCCCCCTTGTTCAACTGGGAAAGCTGGATCCTGCTAATGGGGTTGTATGGCAAGCATGGACAGCTGATCCCTGGGATCCTTGTGAGATGAACCCGTAATGGAGGTGGGAACAGTGTAAAGGGGTTGGAGCCATTGACCTTGCCTTCGGGGGGGATGAGTGGATGCAGCAGTTTCCTGATACGTGGGCTAAAACTAAAAGTTATTGTAGCCAGATCAACACCTGCATTAAAATCATAGGTGATCCAGTGCCTCCTCAAAAACAGTATTGCTTCCCTAAGCAAGCAGAGGAAGCCATACGGTTAGTTATTGAGAACTTACTGCAGCAGGGAGTGCTAAGTGAGCTTAATTCGGAATTTAATTCTATATGGCCTGTCCTGAAGGCGGACCGGGTGTCATGGAGGCTGGCAGTCATCTATTGAGCCATTAACAAGGGGACTTGCGCCATGGCTCCGATAGTGGCTAACATGCCTGCCATGCTTAGCAGAGTACAAGAGAGTCCTCAATGGTTTTCAGTAATAGATCTGGCAAACTACTAATTTGTAATCCCCTTGCACTCCGAGTCATGGAACAGATTTGCATTTACATTTAAAGGAAAACAGTACACCTTTACCCAGGTCCCACAGGGGTTTCACAGTGCTCCAGCCATAGCCTACCACCATGTTGTGTTCATGCTCCATAATTTAGCCAGGTTCGACCAGGGAAGGGTGGTTTCCTACGTGGATGACATTCTGATATGGGGAGATCAAGAGCAAGAGGTGAGGGAACGAACCAAGAGGGTGCTGGCTCTGATTCAGGAAACTGGATTCCGGTTCAGTAGACTGAAGGCTGAGCTGGTGGCACAAGAGGTAAGTTACTTGGGTGTAAGATTGGGGGCAGAAGGGAAAAAGACACATTCCCAGAAGATTCCCTGCTCAATATGAATATGCCGGTTTCCAAAGATCCTCACTCCGTGTGAGTGCTGCTCGGAGGTTTTAACTTCTTCCGCTCCCACGTCTACCAATTCGCAGAAGTTACTCAGCCCCTGTGGAGGCTGCTAAAGAAAAAGGTGCAGTGGGAATGGGGAGACCCCAAGCCTTTTGTACGCTTAAAGAAGCGTTAGTCACCGCTCCGACTCTAGCATATCCAAACCCATCAAAACCATTTTATATTAAATTGGCAACGAATGAGAAGGCTCTGTCAGCCATACTGCTACAAAAAGATTTGAGCAATAAGCTGGTACCTGTGGGTTACAAATCCTGCAAATTGACAAAATCGGAAGTCAATTTCAATCAGTGTGAAAGAGAATGTTTGGCCGCGGTATGGGTTGTTTAAAAATTTGAAGGGCTCATGGAGATGGCTCCAGTATTATCCAGACACACCACTCATCCCTAAAATATATTCTATCAGGGAGCCTTACAGGGTCCAAAGTGTCTAACACTTGGATCGCTCAGTGGGCACTGCCTGACCGGACAGGGAGTTGGGCATGAAACCCAGTCTAAGGTGGATATGCTCCCATACACCTTGTTAATAGAAGGCACTACTCACAAGTGCCCTGGTATAAAGCTTTGCCAAGAGGACACGGGGGTAACTGAGGCTCTATCACTGGAAGAAAACCCAGTGGTGAAGGATCAACCTATCCATGTGTGGTTTACAGACTGGAGCTCCAGCTTTGAAAACAGGAAGCAGTTTACTGGATATGAAGCGGTGAATTTAAATAATGATCAGATAGAAGGTCCCTTGCCAGTGGGTACTCAGCCCAAGCAGCTGAAGTAAGGGCCATTAGAGAGCTACTCAAAAGGTATAGATAGCACCCTTGAAGGGAAATTATGGATTTACACTGATTCATACTTCTGTGCCAAGGCTGTGTTCCATTGGTTGTATAATTGAAATAGAACTAATTGGCATGCCACAGATGGCAAATGAATTGCACAAAAAGCTGATTGGCAGGTGATTTGGGAATGGATTCAAAGGTATCCATCCTCATTATACATTCAACAGGGTAAAGGTCATCAAAAGGCTGATACTTTAGAAGCCAAAATGAACCAGTTACCAGATGCTACGGCAAAGAAAGGGGTGCAGGGGGACATTGCTGTGGTGCAAACCCAGTCCTCAAGCCACCTAAAATGTACAATTCAAGAAGGCTGTGCTGTACACCAGGAGACTGGGGATGTTAGATGGGTGCCACCTCCAGAATATAGAGAGGAAATCATCACTGCTTGTCACAGCCTCAGGCATGAGGCATCTGAAGCCACCACAGCTAGGGTGCAGGAAATTGCCTATTGGCCAGGGATGTCCAAAGATGTGAAGGATTGGGTGCAAAATTGCTTGCGCTGTGCAGGGGAGGGAGCAAAGCCAAAAGACCTTGGACTCCTCTTCCATCAAAAGGTAGTGGGTCTGTGGCAACGAATCCAGATGGATTACATTGACAATCTCCCCCACACAGCCCGAGGAAACAAGTACTTGCTGGCAGTTATAGACTTCTTCAGTGGGTGGGTGGGTGGAGGCATTTTCTATGCATACCCACACTACTGAAGCCACAGCAAAGAAACTCTGGGCAGAAGTAATATGCTGGTTTGGAGCTCCTAAAAACATTGACTCAGACCGAGGTCCCCATTTCACTGGGACAGTTGTTAAACAGCTGCTACAAGCCTTAGGCAGCAGTGGCACATTCCTCACCCCCACAAGCATCTGGGCAAGTAGAGCGGATGAATAGGATGATTAAGAAGTCGTTAAGGAAGGTAGCGAATCAAACAGGTACAGACTGGGATCTTAAACTTCTTTTGATCTTAGCTGTTCTCTGGAGCGGGAACTGCTTGGGAACCAGCCTCCAGCCCTAACAGATTCTATTTGGCAAGAGAATGACTCTAATACCTCCTGGGCTGATTCCATACCCAGGCACTTTGGACACTCCAGAACCCACGGAGATCATTGAGTGGGTGAAAGAGCTTCTGTATCAATTAAAGCAGCAGGAGCTGCAAATCAACAAAGTCATTCAACAAGCTCAGCTGTGGATGGACAGGCAGCTCAAACAGCTTCCCAGACTATGGGAAATTGGACAATCAGTCATGTACCTTAGGCTCACCTCAAAGGCACATGTCCTGGATTCCAAATGGGTTGGACCATTCACTATCATTAACGACTGAACCCAACTGTGCTTCCAGTCAATAAAGGAGCATCTGGGAAATTGGTACGAGTCCTAACTGAAACTGTTTAAAGGGGTGGGATAGATCTAACCCTGAATCTAGCTTTAATAGGATACTTTTTATCATGAAGAGAGCATCTCAATGACCCAGCTTAGAGAATGAAAGAATAAACCACCTATCACCTGACCCTTAAAAAGATTGGTTACCCTATTCCTTAATCCTGCCAGCCTCTCTTCTTGACTAGCAGGAAGGAACAGCTCTAAGTGTTTGGTAGATACACATTGGATGGGCTGGTCAGTGCCTACCTGAAGTTGAGGCAGGAAAAGGCCAGAGAAGTCTTTGACTTGTGATGGCCATCCTCCTGTAGGTAATTGCTCCACTTGTTTGCTAAATTCTGCATTAAAACAGGCACCGCTGATTAATCTCCCTCTCCTCCTCCTCTGCCCTTCTGAACCAGCCTTTTTTTTCAGTATTAAAGCTTTGGTATGGACACCCTGAGTCTATGGGTAGTCCTTTTCCTGTGCATTCTCCTTCTTAATGCCAGCCTTCACTGTAATTTAGACAGTGAATGGACATTACAGAGCAAAAGTGTTAAGTGCTGGCTAAAGGTAATTAGTTATGACAGCAACCTTGAGGACATCCGAGACTTACAGTGGCCTTCTTCCCAGCCAAAAGGATGCTGGCTCTGGGCAGTCCAGTCCTGGCAAATTCAAAATGGTATAAATGAATTCAGCCTGTAGGATCCCTTTAACCCTATCATCTTCATTAAGTCCAGGTGTAATCCCCATGCAGCATGTTGTCTGTGTAGGACTGAATCCCAGCAGGGAAATCTGGGATTACCAGGGTGGTAAGGTCTGGAGAATGGGGAGTACTAGGGTGGATGCAGGATGGATCAGCAGGGTGCACCAGGCACTCTCTCATCTTCAGACTGGTCCACCCACCCAAACCTACACCTACCCCCACAGCATCTACAACCCTACCACCCTCACCACCACCTCCTACTTGATCCTGGATAGCATGGAACTTCTCCAGCCCCCTGACTGGTGGGGAACACACCACCTGGGCATGTTGGGACAATAATGGTACTGATCCAGATCTCTCAGTACGAATGACCATCAGCTCCCTGCAAGGACAGCTACCTGTCACCCTTACCCAACCAAAATCTGAACTCATGAACTTTACCCTTAATGCCACCAGCTGTTCTGAGGAATACCCTCTGTTTACCTGTGGCATCCTAGTATATAATTTCTCCTTATCCAGCTCTGGTGTGTGGGAAGCTTCTACTTTCAATGGCTCCCCAACCCTAACTACAGCAGTCATAATCCATGACAAGGTGGAAAAACATGAAATCAGACCCTTTGTAGTAAAACAAGATATCAGTAAACCTTTATTGACTATTACAACACAATCTTTATGGAATGTTACTATCAATCTGCAACCCCACAGTATCACCCAGCTGTATCTACATTGTGGCAACTATGTTATCCCACTGAACACTGGATGGCTGTTATGGTCTCAGCAGGTCATACATAGCCCTCCAACAGCTCTGGATCCAGTGGCTCACAACGCCGATGATTGCTGGACACCATGTTGGGAGCAATTGGAACTGGCACCAGTGTCCTAAATACCATCAATGCAGAGGTGCTCCGGAACAAATTAGCAATGGTTGGAAATTTGCTTCACCAGTTGAATGAACCTAAAGGAGCAGTTTTGAAACCTCCATCCAGCTAAGGGTCTCTATTACCTCATGCAGTGGATCACTCAAGTGGCTTCCCAGGACCCCCACACCCTAACAGATGCTATTGTAGTCCTAGGGCAGGGGTGGGCAAAATACAGCCCATGGGCTGGATTTGGACCGCAAAGCCATTCTATCTGGTCTGCGGGGCCCCTAAAAAAAATTTTGAAAATTAAAATGTATCTGTCCTTGGTTCCTGTCAAAAATGATAGGCACCAGGGGACAGTAGGACCCAGGGGAATCTTTGGTGGGCTCCTGCAACATCAGGGCCTGCCTGGCCCTGTCCCCCCACCAGCCAGAAGCCCCAGGAGGGGCTTCTGACCTGGGACCACGTGGCTGCCCTTGTGCGGGAAACTCAGGTAAGGGCAGGGGGAAGGCAGGGAAGGAGCTGGTGCAGAGCGTGGGGAAAAGCAGCCCCTTGCCTGCCCCGTGGCTGGTGTTCCCTGCTGCACCCACTCTCAGCCCGCATGGGGCTGTCCTAGGCCCAGCCAGCCCCATGCGGGCTGCGAGCAGCTGCAGTGCGGGATGCCGGCCATGGGGCGGGGGAGGGGCCGCTTTTCCCCCGCACTCAGCACTAGCTTGTAACTCGGCCCCGCACCAGTTCCGGGCTCGCCCGTTGGGGCTGCGCCGCAGCAGCTGCACTGTGCAGTGTTTGCTGCTGCTGCCTGCCTAGACCTCAAGCCGGCTGGGGAGTGCCGGCCACTGCCGACTTTGTGTTGCCCAGTGTGGGAGCTCCGGGTGGGCAGCAGCAAGCACTGGCAAGTGGGGAGGCTGCAGCTGCTGCAGCGCAGCCCGGATGCATGATCCCGGAGCCGAGGCGGGGCTCAGGCTGGCAGCGGGGGCAGCTTACAAGCTGGTGCTGAGCACGGGGAAAAGGGGCCCCTGGGTGGGGTCCCCCCCCCAGCCGCTCGCAGCCCATGTGGGGCTGCCTGTGCCTGCGCCTGCTCAGGACAGCCCTGCGTGGGCTGTGAGCGGCTGCAGTAAGGAGTGTGGACCACAGGGCAGACAAGAGGCCACTTTTCCCTGCATTCTGCACCAGCTCCTTCACTGGCAGTGAGCAGGGGGTCGGGGCTGTGCGCTGCCCCCCGCCTGTACCGCAGGGCTGGGGGGGGCACTGGGAGTAAGCGGGCATGGGAGCACAGGGCCCGGACTGGTGTTCCAGGGCCAGTGCCAGCAGGGCATAGAGCAGGGTGGCAGGGGTACAGTGTCTTGGCTGGCAGGGGCTCTTATGGAGCCAGGCCAGCTCCCCCCTCTCCCTGCTGGTGCAGCCCAGCCCTGCTCCACAGACCCCTGTCAGCCTGCGCCCTGCTCTGGGCCCCACCGATGCTGGCCCTGGGACATTGGTCCCAAGATGGTGACCAGGGGGTGGGGCACCTGTCAAGGGGCGGAGATACCCATACAGCCCTTGACAGTTTGCCAAAACTAGGTAAGCAGCCTTCTGCCTGAAATAATTGTCCACCCCTGTCCTGTGGCAAAACATCTGTGTCACCCTCGTGTGTATCCAGGCCCAAGTATGGTACCTAGATGTAATTAAAGGGTATCATATTCCAAGGCCTGGAAGGACGCTTCCCCCTAGAACTGCCAAAGCTTTTAATGAATGAAACCAAGCAGTCTTCACAGTTAAACCCTTACAACCGACTAATGCAATTTGGGTTTCACCCAAATTCGTGGTCCATCAATCTTATAATCATGGGGGTGGTTAGTGGAAAAATAGACCAAGTATTCCCAGTCGTAACATTGGGAAGTGGGATCAATGACACGTTCGTGATCCCACAGACAGGCAAACATTGGGCTCTAAAGCAACCTCAAGGCCAATTCAAGGCCATTGCTTTCAATAACTGTGAAGACATTGGCTGTGGTTTCCTCTGTGAAGAACTCGTGTTACAATCCCAAACCCTTTCCTTTGGTCCTGACTTTTCAGTTTGTCCCTATGTAATGTTAAGAGACCCCAGTGTTCAATCCCTACTTGTCAACATTCATTTTGGATGTGTCCATCTCCGCACCCTATGCCCCTCTATCACTGTAAATGAATTTTATGATATTACTGACTTGCAACATAACCTTTGTGTAATGTCAGATCCCTTACTGGGTGTGACATACAGTACAAAAGGAAAAACGCCACGTCAGTTCATCTTCTCACAATACAGCCTCTTTAAATCTAAACTCACCCCAGTCCACTTAGGCATGTCCCCCCAAGCCCTTAGACATGCCATCACACACCCAGAACTCTGACAGGCCTTATAGGCATTACAGTCCTAAGCTAATAAAATGTACACTATCATCCAAACTAATAGCTACCAGGTTACCCAAGTACTCATCAAAATCAAAGAAGTCACCCACTACAGCCCTTGGGAAACTCTCCTGGACTGGTCCCCAACAGCCACTGGAATCCTGAATCTTATGACACACCTCATTGTAATACTGTTTATCCTAATGACAATTTTAGCATCCCTCATGAATGGTGCATGCCCCCGGCGGCTGTGGGGGCATGGCTGTGCTGGTGGCAGCAGGAGCACAGCGGCAGTTAGCAGGGAGCTCCCTGCTCCCGGCAGGAGTGGCGAGCACCGACCAGGGGTTGGCGACCATCCACAGGCATGGCCAGCAGTGTCGATGGCGACCAGTGGTGATCACGGACTGCTCGCAGATGCCGGCAGCAGTGGGGTGGCGAGTGGTGACCGCCTGCAGGCGCCGCTGAAAGTGTCGGCGGTGCCATTTTGTAGGGTGTGCACCACCATGCTCAGGGGGGTGTACGTGCACCCCTCTACTTGCCATCCCTGACATCCCTAACTATATTTTTGTATTGTAAACTCATGTCTACACTATGTACAATACATGCCAGGATAGATGAGGCTAAAATATTGGCCCGAATGATATAGTGACGTTACCCTGATGACCAATGTCAAGAGCGGGAATAATGCAACATGAAGCCCCCTTTTTGCCTGCCCCAATACCATAAAGCCCCCTCCACATTGCAGAGGCTTCTTGCCTGCACTGCCAACCCCTCCTTGGGGTATTTTGCTTTCTTCTGCCTTTTCTTCCTTCCTCCTGTCTTTTCTTTTTTTTCACTATAAGGATATTAAATTATTTAGGTATTCTATAAAATTGATACTCTATGAAATCACATTTGACAAGGGCTTATATAGATATTATGTAGTATTGTGCATTTGTATTTTGCCCCTCATTGTATTTGGTATTTTATCTATTGTATGTGCCATGGCATTTTACCTTTCATATTTTATATTTTATGCTTTCAATCTTGTAACAAATGTATTTTATTTTTAGAAGTAAGTTGTACTCTAACAATAGTAGCAAGGGTGGTAATCGAATTACTGTCTCTGTGTATTGGGCTGATCTCTATGAATGGGAGTGAGTAAGTGATTGCGTAACTACAGTAGCTAGCTACAATATGAGATGAGAAATATGAATGAGATTCAGTATGAGATTCATAGATTCATAGATTGTAGAGTCGGAAGGATCATCGTGTCCGACCCCTTGCCCCAGGCAGGAAAAGGACTGAGGTCAGATGACCCCAGCCAGCTGCCTATCTAGCCTCCTCTTGAAGGCCTCCAAGTTAGGTGATAGTACCACCTCTCTTGGCAGCCCGTTCCAGATTCTGGCCACCCTTACTGTGAAAAATGTTTTCCTAATGGCTAACCTGAATCTGCTGTCCGCTAGTTTGTACCCATTGTTCCTAGTTACTCCTAGGCGTGCCTGGTAAATAGCACATCTCCAACTCTCTGTTGTCCTTCTTTGATCAATTTATAGCCTGCTACAAGGTCTCCCCTCAGACGTCTCTTGCGAAGGCTGAAGAGATCCAGATCCCTCAATCTCCTCTTGTAGGGTCTTGCACGGATGCCATTAGTCATACGAGCGGCCCTTCTCTGGACCCTCTCCAGATTCTCTGCATCCCTCTTGAAATGTGGCGCCCAGAACTGGACACAGTACTCCAATGAGTTAACGAGCAAGGATAAAACACTTACGAAACCAAAACCGCAGGCTAACAAGAGGAAAGGATCAATACAGAGCTGGAAACTCCTTGAAACTTCATTGTTAAAGGAGCAGAAGCCCTGATTTGAGTTAATCAATGCCAGAGACCAGCTGTTGGGACTGAATACTTCCTGATCAGCTGCTTTCAGAGCCTCGACAATGCCAAAAATTAAATCAAAATCACAAACAGACACTCGGAACTGCATGCACGAATGGATGTGACCTCGGGGGATGACAGATGTCCCCTGGCAGCTGCCCAGGGCATGTCCCATGAGGGTCAGGGATCCCTGGATTAGGCAAATCTGAAAAGTGGGGGGAGCACAGAAGTCTGCCAGAGGAGGCTAAGAGGCAGTGAAGACACCTATTTTGTACAAGGTAAATGTCTTGTGTTACATGTTTGAGATGTTTATGTGATGAAGAGAATAATGGGTGTGTGTGTCAAGGAAAGACTAGGATTTGTCTTTATTGTTCTAAGCTGTATGCAGTATATAGTACTAGTCCCAGAGAGAGAGATGAAATGAGAATGAGTTTGCAGCTTCCCTGGGAACAGGGACGATCTCTGCAATTTAAGAGAAAAACAAATCAGATTTTATTTTCCTTGTTGGGACAAGGGTGGAGAGAAAACAAAAGGTCTCCAGTAATAGATACTGTACCCAGAGTGTTACAGCCATTGTGGCTTGCTGTGTTCTGTGTGCATTTGAGCAGTCTTAATATGCAAATCCTACCATATAATGTTAGATGCCTGTTTTGCTGGCATACCATACAACTGCTAGCAGCAGCACTTGTCTGAGTAACTGCAAGGTATTTCAGCAGCATAGAACTTCCTTGTATTCATCCCACTGATGCTAAGGTTCCCAGCACAGAGCACAGAGGTTCCCAGAATTTTTCTTATTGCGTGCCGCCGTCCAGATTTACCAGCTACCTGCATACCCCACTAGCATTCATTTTATATTGCAACCCATTAAATGCCAACTATTATTAGGATGAAAATTAAATCTGCCACTACACCATTTCTCCCACATACCCCCCAGAGATGTGTTGTGTACCCTCAGGGATACATGTACCATGGTTTGGGACCCCTGCTCTAGCACGTGCACTCAAGTTGTGTCTGTCTAATCCATGCACGGTTTTAAAGGATAATATGGTGTTTGTTCTTGCCATAGAATACTGGCCCCACCTCCCTCGTGTGAGATGTGTCGTAAAGCACTTCGCCTTTCTGCCTTGTGGAGAGGGTTTTTGCCGACTGCATTTCAAAGTGTTATTGAAAAACTCATTCATATATATTTCTTGAAATCTCTATTTTGTTGTCTACATAGCAGCTGGTGAATGACAGCTGCTGCAGTGGGGAATATTATTTTATTCACTTTCACTCAAGAGTGGCTAAGAAGCTTTTTGGCTGTCTCTTGATTCTCTAATGACCTCTGTTTCTGATTCAGCACTTGCCAGCAGGGACACTTGCTTTGCAATAGAATAGTTTATTTTCCTCTTTGTCTTTGATGGAGTGGATTTTCCCTGGTCAGACTGATGAGGAAAAGGTCACTTATTTCTGTACACAGGAGGAGGAGGAGGAGGAGGAAGCTAGCTCTACAGTCTACCATTTCTGGCAAGATGTTGGCATCATTTAAATCCTCACTCTCAGTAATTTCAGGTTGTGAATGCAAATGGAACTTAGAGGTGGAAAATAGTAATATAGAATCCATTTGTTATTTCAAACCCTATTTATTGACTCTGCTCTACATCTCATTAATAATATAACTTGCCCCTCTTTAGTTACAGTGGAAAGCTAAAAGCAGCTGGTTGTTTGTTCTTTCAGCAAATCTTAATTCGTTGGATTTGCCTGCATATCAGACGTAAAAGCTGGTGGTGCACTGGGTCCTACCATCCCATTTCCAAAGGGTTTGTCACTCTATTCATGTGTTACTTGTATTAATTGTAGTAAGAATTTCTGTCGAGAAAGGATTTTTTAAATAATAATAATTATTATTATTTACAAATTTTCATTGAGATTTCAACAGCAGCAGCAAGATGGGGAATTGGAGCTTCAAGGCTCGATTCAGAAGAGATGCTCGGGTTGTCATACTAGGATTGGATTTTGCCGGCAAGTCCACCCTCTTGTACGAACTGAAGAGTGGCGAGGTTATGCAAACTTCCCCAACAGTGGGCTTTGATGTGGAATCTCTGGAAACTCCCTGTCATATATCTTTGACTCTCTGGGATGTTTGTGGTCAAGACAAGCTCTGTGCCAGCTGGAAGAACTACCTGGAAGGCACAGATGCCCTCATCTTTGTGTTGGACAGTAGTGACAGAACTCGGCTGCCGGATGCAGTGGTTGAGCTGGAGAAAGTTCTGAATAACACAGACCTGATCAGAGTTCCAGTCTTGCTTCTGGCCAACAAACAGGAGCTGCCAGGGGCACTCTCCCTTCCAGAGCTGCAAGAAAACCTAAATCCTGAATGCTTCAATAACCGCAACTGGGAGATAAGAGGGTGCAGTGCTTATACTGGTGAGGGGCTCACAGAGGCCTTAATTGTCCTGGCTGGACTCCTGAAGAGAAGTCAAGAAGAGAATTCCCATGCGTGTGTTTGTGTACCACGAAGATGGTCAGGTTATCTTCCATCTTGGATGTTTCCGGAGGGAAAAAATCTTGGAACACAAAAACTGGAAGATTTGGTTACTAATTTCCACTAGTAATTCCTCAGGAATCTGTTCATCTCTGCATGCTTGTCAGAAAACTCACCTCAGCACCTGGGCACCATATATACTTAAAGGAACTCCATACTGTATGTGCAGTATTGAAAAATAGCCAGCTGTCACAAGCTTATCTCCTATACCAGGAAACCCTGCTCTCACCACGGATATTACTCGGATGACATCTATTTTGTACAAGGTAAATGTCTTGCGTTACATGTTTGAGATGTTTACGTGATGAAGAGAATAGTGGGTATGTGTATCAAGGAAAGACTTGGATTTGTCTTTATTGTTCCAGGTTGCATGCAGTATGTAGTACCAGTCCCAGAGAGAGAGATGAAATGAAGCACCTTTGTTCTTCAAACTGCCGCAAACTGAAGCCCCCCCCCACTTAACTGAGGGGTCCTGTGTCATGCAGGGCCCTTGGGGATCGGGCAGGCACGCAGTGGCGTTGACATGCTCTGGCTGTCGGAAGCCTTGAAGGGGAGGGGCAGCTGTCAGGAGGAAAAGCCGTGCCTGTGCCCGTGCCTGAGTGCAGAAAATGTGGTTAGGACCGTGCAGCCGAGGGGGAGCCAGGGGCAGCATGGAGATGGAGATGCTGGGCTTTAGGATGCCAGAAAGCTTTGGATGTTGTTATCACACTTTTATGCAACAAAACAAACCAAACTGAACAAAGGGGGAATGCTTTCGGGGTCAGACGTGAGCCAGAACGAAAAGGCTGGGAGGGCTGGAAAGAGCCAGAGGGAGCTGGCGCAGGCAGGCAGGCAGGCAGGCAGGCAGTCTTTCGCAGGGTGTCTTGCCTTGTCTTTCAGAAGGCGTGTTCAAATGGGCCCATGCTGGAATCGTTCTCAGCTCTTTTACACCTAGCCATCAAGTTTAGCAGCTGCTTTCTTTGAAAACAGACAGCCTCAGCAGGATCTCTGAGCACAGACTTCCTTTACTTATCCCATGTGCTCTGCAGAAAAGATTGGCACAAAGCACGCTGCCCCCAGCCCCCGCCCCCAGGTCCAGTCTCCTACCCCAGCCCCCCCTCAGATTTTTTTTTTTTTAATAATTATTTTATTAAGGAACATACCAACTTAAAACCATACTAAAATCAACATCTTCCCGACAAGTCCGCAACTTCTTTCTTCTGTCTCCATCAGTCACAGGATCTTCTTCAAACGAAAGCCACAGTTCCTCTCTTTACATAGCTTCTTTACACATTTGTATACATCTCCATATACATCTTTAACCCAAGAGCAAAAACACCAATGCTTTCACAATAACCAGGACGCTTCCTTCCAACCCCCTTATTGTTGTATACCATCCTTAAAACCCGTTTCATACCCATTTACCTATGGTCCCTTCTACTGTCCCTTCTATTTCACTCCCTACTTCACCCCCCCACACTGTCCTCTTCTCTTCCTTAGCCAATCTCTGCTGGCTCAAATAGCCTTTTCCAATTTATTCCCCGTCATTCTTTCCTCGATACTCCATCGTGCCCTCCTTCTCCTGTTTCCTCCGTATATCGCCTTATTTCATGACGCCCTAGTTGTAAACACTCCTTTGTTGTGAAGCTTAAACCCTTCCTTACCAGGAAACACCTCACCTTCCACAATGCTACTCGCATACCCATTAAAATCACCCGAACTTCCCAGGTTTTCTCCCCGTCTTCGACTAACTCATACAGTGCCCCTTCCTACGAAATCCCCTGTGCCCACCCTAATTCTCGTAAAAACTTCCCCACTCTTCCCCACACCTTCCGTGCGTACCCACATTCCCAAAAGACATGGGGCACCGATTCCTCCCCCTGGCAAAGTTCCCTTGGACACACTCTGCTGATCTGGCTAGTCCCCATCTATGCTGTACTTCCCTCACCATCAAAACCTTCCTTACTACCCTCCACCCTAGTTCCCTGTGCCCCTGCTCCCACCTCTTATCCACAATCCCCTTCCACACCTGCTGCACCTGTGCCCACGATGACTCTCCCACATCTGTCAGACTATCCTTCCCTCTGATAACTTTGAACATCCCCTTCTCTTTTTGTAACTCCACTACCCCCAGACCTCCCAAACCCTTATTCTTAATGAATGCTCCCACCCTTCCATAATGCAGGGATGGCTCTTCCGCCCATAGCCCCGTCCACCTTTCCCCGAACAACCCCAATGACCTCCAAATCCTGCCCCCCCCCCCAAAATACCTCCCAAATTTCCCTGAATACCCTTCTCCCCCCCAGGGCTTCTTTCACCATGCCTGCCACCACATGTCCGTACACAAAGACTTCAATTTCCAGTCCTCTCCACCCACCCTGCTCCCCTTCCTTATATATCTCCCTTCGTGCCACCCTCTCCACTTTCCCCCCGTAACAGGTCGTCCTTCCTAGCGCCATCTTCCTAGTACTTCGCGCCTTGCGTGGGGCGCCCTTGGATCTTTCTTTAGGGTTGTTATGTCCCGCCCTATACTCGCCGCCCCGTCTTGATGGAAATTATGATGATGTTCTTGCGAGGGAGGCTGCCTATTGTATTGGGTATGTTGGGGCCTTTCCCCTATATGAGACTGACCCCTGGTTTTCTCTAGCTAGGCCTCCCCGTCTAAACCCACTAAACAGGGTTTGACTCTGAGGCTCTAGCCCTTTCTATTGTCTTGAGGCCCGTGGCCCCTTTTCCCCGCTCCAATCTGTAGCCCGGCCCAAAGGCCCAGGTGCCAGCCCCCCCAGCCGGAGGGTCACAAGCCCCAATACCCACTACCCCCTTGGCCTTCTCACAATGCTGCCCTCTCTCTGGGCCTTCTCCACAATGCTGCCCCCTTCTCTGGGGCCTCTCAGTAATGCTGCCCCCTTCTCTGGGGCTTACCACACCCACACTGGGCTTCTCAGCAACGTCCCCTTTCTGGGGCTTCTCAACTGCCCCTATCTAGGGCTGGGGTCCGTGCACCTCAAATGCTGTGCCCTCGCTGATGCTGGGGTTCCCACACTGCTGTGGGTCCCCTATGAGGCCTCCTCCACCCCTAGTAGCCTCACCCAAACCACCGGTTTTAAACGACAACACAAACGCAAGCCCCTTGGCTATAACATAAAACTTAAGCCGCCCAGCTATAACCACGTTCAAGCCTACCGGGGATACTTCCTCCCGCAGCAGTGTTAGATGCTGCTCCTGCATTCAGGCTACATTCTTCCCTTCCATGAGAGACCTCCTTCCTCCTTGGCTGCTGTCAGGGAACTGCCCCCTTGGCCTCAGTCCTGGTGTTTAAATGGGAGCCAGGCCCTCCCCTTCTGGTCAGCTGACCGCTAGCAGGTGTGGGACACTGGCTCCCTCTGGTCGTCCTAGCAACCGGCACCTGATCAGCTATTCCGGCTCTCCAAGTAGCAGGCCCTTAGTGCCCTGCTACACACCTCCCCCCTTAAGATTCAGACTCACCGGGCCGGGTCTTGATTTTTCTCCACCGCACGTCCTTTGTCTCCGGTCCCAGCTCATGTTCTTTGACCATTCGAGTAGGTAGAGGCGGAGGTTTTAAGGCGCCTCCTGCTCGCCTTTTCCCCAAGGCGCACCGTGTGGGATTTTATGGGATTTGCCCCGCCACGGGCAGTCCCCCCCCACACTAGCCAACCTTGGTAAAACAAAGCTGCCGTCTTTCCACAGGTTCATGGTTCCCGCCTTTGGGCCACTCAGCAGCTTCTCTGTGGAGCTCTCAAGGGGCACTCCTTCCCCTTATGTTGTTCTGCTCCGGCTTCTTATCCTGCCCCTTTCTGGTTGGCTGACTAGTGGGCCGGTACCGTCCTTACGCCCTTCCACACCAGCACTCCGGGCCCAGAAAGTCCTTGTCTTAAAGGTGCGGGTCTGCTGTCTAGTGACAGGGTTAGGGCTCCCTGTTATACACGCCCACCTCTTCTCTTTTGTCTGGTGTACTCCTTTCTCCTCTGGGGCGTACTCCTTTCTCCTCTGGACCCTCCTCCTCTCCATACTGTCTTGATAAAGAATCTGTACTTACCTTTTTTTTCCCAGGACGGTGCTCCACCTCAAAGCAGTATGGTTGAAGACTGAGGGCCCATCTCATTAACCTTGCGTTATTGGTCTTCATACTCTGTAGCCATCGCAGCGGAGCGTGGTCTGTGATTAACGTAAACTTCCACCCTAACAGATAATATCGGAGCGTTTCTATGGCCCACTTGATCGCCAAACATTCTTTTTCTACGGTAGCATAATTTCTTTCTGGAGGGTGTAGCTTCCCCTGGTGTTTCCTCCACCACCATATCATCTCCTTCCGCAAACAGCTCTGGCTGCTCCCCCGCCCCCTCTCCCTCCTTTCCTCTTTGTCTCTCTCGGTTTCCCGTAGCCCATACCCTGTTTGCATATGAGAAAGGGCACTCTCTTTGTATGTGCCCCTCCCACCCGCAGCCATTACAGGCCAACTTCTCCTTGCAAAATTGAGCCCTGTGCCCCATCCCCCTGCACCAAAAACACACGGTTAGTTGACAAAAGGCTGCCAGGTGCCCTCCCTGCCCACACCTGGTGCACACCTTGGGCAGATCATGGTACATGATGTATCCCCTGTGTGGCCCAATTTGTACCACCGGAGGTAAGTGCCGCACTCCTCCGGGATTCCCCACCTCCTCATGCAATCAGTCCCTCGCTCTCCAAGACCCCGTCCAAATCCTCCACCGGTCTAATACTCTTTCCACGTGAAGAACCCTCTGCACTCTCCCCTCCAACCAAAACTTCACGTCCTCCCCCTCTAACACATCATTATACATGCGTAGGAACACCTTGCGCTCCCGTGCCTTCTGTCCCACCTCAAAGGTTAGTCCGTCCAGCTCCCCACACTCTACGGCATCCTTGTGCGCCTCCCAAAAGGCTGTGTAGGCCTTCGCGTTCGCAAACGTTATGTTCCGCTGCCTATAGTTATCAAAGGCCACTACACAGCTAATGTCCCCCGGGTCCGCTTTCAGGGTGGTGAACAACAACCCAGCCATAAAGTCCATGCGGCTCAGTGCCTTCAATCCTTTGTGACCCTCGCAGGCCAGGGTTACCTTAACCCTCCATTTTGCATCTCTTCTGAGTCCTCCATTTTCCTGCTCTGGCCCAGAAGATTGCGCCGCTCCAGTTGCCTGCTTCTCCTGCCCGGGGGCCTCCCTCCGCCGCAAACGGTCCACTTTCTTCGGGGGTCTTCCTTCTCCCCCCTCCCGGCTGGATCTTCCCACGTCGTCCCACCTGGCTCCATCCTTCCTCTTCCGCCGTCCGATCATCTTGTCCGCCACTCCGTTCATCCCCCATCGGTGTAGTACTTCCCTGACTGATAACACCCGCCTCACTATACACCACGCTATTTCTCTATGAATCCCTTTTCACCTTGCATCTTCTATTCCCTTCCACACCTCTCTCACCTGCTTCCATGCCAAATCCCCTATGTCTGTCAAACCATCTTTCTTCCTAATTGTGTTGAAAATCATCCTAGCTTTCTGTAGTCCTTCCAGCCCCAATTTGGCCAAACCCTTTGCCCTGACGAATGCCGCCAGCCTATCCATGTGCTGCGATGGTTTCCCTGCCCACATCCCTGTCCACCTTTCACCAAATACCCCCCATGCCCTCAAAACTCTGCCTCTCCAGTACTTTGCCCATTTCCCCGCTATTTCTTCCCCTTTCTGTGCCTCCCTGACTAATGCCGCCACCCCGTGCCCATATACGAATGTTTCCACCTCTGGAAAACCCCATCCCCCTAGTTCCCCCGCTTTATAAATCTCCTTACATGCTACCCTTTCTCCCTTACTTCCCCAGAAAAACACACACAATTCCCTCTGTATCCTCCTCGCTTGCCTCCACGATGGAGGGTATACCCACCGTACAAACAGCAGGATCGGTAATATCACTGACTTGATTAATTTAACCTTCCCTGTCTTTGACAACCCTCTCCCTCCCTATATCCCCAACACCTTTCTAACCTGTCCCCACACTTCTCCCCACACTGTTTCCCCTTTTCCATCTTTCTCAAAGGTTATCCCTAATGTTTTTATCCCTCCCTCTACCACCTGCAACCCATATTCCTCCAGACCCTCCCAGTTCTCTATTCCCCATATCTTACTTTTCCCTTTATTTAATCTTGCTCCGGCTACCCTTCCGTATTCTTCCATATGTTCCAGCGCCCTCCTCACTGACCTCCTGTCCCTCACCAGGAATGTTACGTCATCCATATATAGCAGCGCTTTCACTTGTCCTCCTCCTGGTATCTTTATCCCTTGAATTTGGTCATCCCGTCTTATCTTCCTTCCTACCGCCTCTATCCCACACACGAAAAGCCCTGGTGGCAATGGGCACCCCTGCCTTACCCCTACCTTTATTTTAATCTCATCCCCCCAAGTGTCCTTTTAACAGCACCCTGCTGAAAGCCCCCTGATACACTTTCCTCACCCATCCTATGTAGTTTCCCAGGAACCCCATCTTTTCCAACACCGTGAACAGATACTCGTGCCTCACCCTATCGTACGCTTTCTCCAAATCCAGGTTTCCCACCACCATATTCCAGTTCCTATCCCTCACATACTCTTATTATGTCCCTCACCACCCAGTGTGTTTGTGTTATCTTTCTCCCTTCCACCGCGCACATCTGTTCTTCCCCTATCACCTGTGATAATACCCCCTTCATTCTTTCCGCCAGCATTCTCATGTACAGTTTGTAATCCATGTTCAATAACGTGATTGGCCTCCAATTTTTCAAACTCTTTTTCTCCCCCTTCTTATATAATAATACTATCACCCCTTCTGCAAACCCTTCCCCTACCTTTCCCCTTTCCATCATCTCTTTAAATACCTCCTTGACGTCTGTCCCCAACCATCCCCAAAATTTTCTGTAAAATTCCCCCGGTATCCCATCTAGCCCTGGGACTTTATTTGTCTTCATTCCTTTCAAACACCCTTCTATTTCTTCCACCGTCACCTCTCTTCCCAAATCGTCCCTTTCCTCTTCCTTTATTTGCTGCATTTCTTCCTCTTCTACCCTCCTTTCTTCTTCCTCCTCCCCTTTACTGTACAGGTCCCTATAGAACCTTGTTACCTCTTTTAAAATCTCCTTCTGCTCCTTTACTACCTGCCCCCCTTCCGTTATTATTTCCTTCATTTCTTTCTTCCCGTTCCGAACCCTCTCTGCAAAATATCCACTCCACTCCTCTCCTTCCTCTACCCATGGTGCTCATGCCGGAAATATTCTCTCCCTTCCTCTGTTCAAACCACTCTTCCACCTCCCTTCGGTCCGTCCCCAGTTCCTCTTTTACTTCTTTCCCTGCTTCCACTTCCTTTACTAATCCTTGTACTCTTTGCTGCTTCCGTAACAAACTGCGCTGTCGCTGCTTTGCCCGTTTCCCCCCTTGCTTTTTAAACCACTCTTTGATCCTTTCCTTCACCATTACCCACCACTCCCACCTTGTTTCAAAATACCTTTTCAACGTTCTCCATTCCTTGTATTCTTCCACAAACTCCCTACATACCTTCCCCTCTTCTAGGTCCTTCAGATTCAACTTCCACACCCCATTCCCCCGTGTTCCGCCCTCCCCTCGTCCTATCTCCACTCTTAATATGTTGTGGTCTGAAATTCCCACTTCCCTTATCTCCTTTTTCTGCACCCTCAATCCTTCTGACACAAACACAAAATCTATCCTCAATCTTTTCCTCCCCCCTGGCTCTATCCTTGTCCAAGCAGTCTCCCCCTTCCAAATATCTTTTAGCCCTTCTTCCCGTGCCCATTTCCCTAGCAAATTCCCTGTCCCATCCAGTTCTCCCTCACATTCTTCCCCTACCCTATCCCCTTTTTCTATGATACAGTTAAAATCCCCCACTACGATTCGGTGCCCTCCTCCCCCACAACACACCCCCAGTTTCTTAAACAAAACCATCCTCTCTGCTTTCACTGCCGGTGCATCTACATTCCAGACGGTGACTGTCTCCCCTTCCCACTCCAGCACCATCTTCTGTACCCGCCCCGCCACCAGCACTTGCACGCTTTTAGCTCTTAGCGGCATTCGTCCTGCCCTAATCAAAATTCCCACCCCCAGGTTTTTGTTCCCTCCTGCTCCCGCCCACCAAGAAGGTCCCCACCACCACCGCTTTCTTAACCATCTCCACTCTCTTCCCCACCCTATCCCACACTCCTGCACACACATCACTTCTGCTTCTGTTGTTTCTAAAATCTTCTTAATGTCCTCCCATCTCTGCTTCCTCAATAAACTCCTCACATTCCACGATATTATCCTTAGTATTTTCCTCATTTCCTTACCCGTGGTGACCTTTCCCTTACTCCTCTTTTCCTGTCCCGTTCTGCCTTTTTACCCAGTGACCCCGTCTCCCTCATGCCGGTCATATGAGCCAGGTTAGCGATCGTGGCTGGACTCAAATAACCCTCCGCCCCTTGCTCCCTTCCCCCTCCCTTTCAGGCTCCATTCCCCTGCTGCGGGTTCTCTTGGGTGTTTCGTCCCCCCTCCTTTGTCTCCCACCCCTTTTTTCTTCTTCTTCTTCCCATCTCTGCCTCCCTTTTCCTCCCTTCGCCCCTTTCTTTTCTCTTTTTAGCTTTTTCTCTGTCCCACACACTGCTTGCGCCAGCGGGATCCCCTGGCTCCTGCCTGAGCATGACTCATCACACTTTGCAGCTGGTTGTAGCCCCTCCTGCTTTCCTTCTTCTCTCCCACCCTCCAGCTCCCTTTCCATCATGATTTCCATCGTGGAAGTTGTCAATCTCTCCAACTCCTTCAACATTTCTAATCCTGTCTCCAATTCCAAACCTTCCCCTGCCTCTGTTTCCTCACACACGGATTCTTCCCTGCTCTCCAAGATCTCATTAGCAGACATTGCTGACTCATTGTCTTCCTCCATCTCGCTCTCCTATGCTTCTTTTTCCCCCTCCCTTCTTTCCTCCTGGTTTTTCGCCCTATTCGCATAGGAGTAGGGACACTCCCTATATGTGTGCTCCTCTTCCCCACGTGTGATACATTTTATTTGCTTTTTGCACTCACTCGCCCTGTGTCCCATCTCCCCACATTTAAAACACCTGGTCAGTGAGCAAAACGCTGCAATGTGCCCCCCTTTCCCACATCTACTACACAGCCGTGGCTGCCAGAAATAACTGACATAGCCCCCGTGGGGCCCTATGTAAAAGTTGGGAGCGATATGTTTTATCCCTCCGAAATGGGGGTCCTCCATTAGTCTCACTCTTGCTCTCCAGGACCCTGTCCAAATCTTATACTTATCCAGTACTCTCTCCACCCACATCACGCTCTGTACTTGTCTCTCCACCCATCTCTCCACATCCTCTCTTTCCAATTCATCATTAAACATTGTCAAAAAGAGGACTCTCTCTCTCTCTCTCTCTCTCCTGTTTCGAACCGTAGCCCTTTCAATTTCCCTTCTTTTGTCAACTTCCCTTGCTTCTCCCAAAACTCCTCATAAGCTTTCCTGTTCCAAAAAGTTAACCCCCACACTTAATAATTTTCATGCATGATCACAACACTCAGATCCTGCGGGTTTAAGCCAATGTCTTTAAAAAACACTTTTTCTATAAACTCAGTCCTCGTGAGCCGAGTTACTCCTTCAAAGCCCTCCTTCAGTAGAAAAACTTTTACTCGTAGTTTCACTTGCCTTTGGGGGTCTTCCTTGCCCCACCATGGCTCCCGCTGCTCATCCTCCGACTCAGCCTCTCTCCTCTTCTCCTCCGATGTCTCTCCTCCACCTGTTGCCAACTGCTCCCGGTGACTCCCTCTCTCGTCCGCCGCCAGCTCCCGCTCCTTCCAGCTCCTCACGTCCTGCTTCCGCTTCCGTCCCACCACCGCTGTCGTCCACTTGCTCTGCTCCCTCTCAACCAGCTCGCCGTTCTCCCACACCATCTCCGTCTGAGGCTCCATGGCTCCTCTCTTGATCCGCTCCGCCGTCGCCTGCTGCTCCGCTCTCATCTGCTCCGCGGCACTGCCGTCGCTACCTGAGCTCCATTTTCCTCTCGGGGCCGGGAGGCTCGGCCCAGCTGCCACTGCTTCGCTCTTGCTGCTGCTGCTGTGGGAACCTCACCGAGAGACCAGATTGACTTTTATTAGTAGATGTTTAGGATTGTAAATCCAAAAAAAAGCTGACAAAGCCTATAGGGAAATACATAGCTCCCGGGCGAGGGACTAACAGTAGAAGGATGGGGGTGAGGTGGGGAACGCAACTAGGTTACAAGCGATACAAAGTTAGCCAACTAAGCCTGGGGGAAGGGGGAAGCGGGGGGAGGGGTTTGCGACGCTGAGAGAAAAAAAGGATAGATACATACAAACCCGTTACAATGGTCCGCAATGGTGGAAGAAGTGGTCTGAAGAAAAAGTGTCTCAGTCTATATACCGTTTCATCGCGGGGGTCCTCTTCGGGTGGTGCAGGGTCGTCCGTTGCTGAAGAATCCTCTTGAAGCGAAGATCCGTCTGGTGCAGAGGGGGGGTTCAGGCAGTCCCCTCTGGGTCCGGTCTGGCAGCTGTTCTCCTGGTGGGATCCGTGTACTGGCGGTGGCCCGTGATGTGCTCCACGTAAATGTTGTGGGATAATCGGATGGTGTCGGACACCATGAGGCAGTGCATCAGCTTGGCGTAACGGCGGGAGACGCGGCAGGCATGCAGGACGCTCTCGTTACTGGGGTCCCAAGCTCCAAGCATTCCCACAATGAGCGCATCGACTGTCACGTCGTAGCCGTGGCCCTTCAAGGTGTCGGCCAGCGGGGCATACTTCTCCCGCTTGCGAGCCCGGGCGTCTGTGAAGGCTTGGCGCCGGTTCTCGAATGGGATGGTGATGTCCACGTTGACGATCTTCTTGGCCTCCTCGTCGGTGATCACGATGTCGGGGCGCATCTGGCTCTCGCAGCCCGGGACGGTGCGGTTGACGGAGACCTGCCCCGCGGCGGCCGGGATGGCCCTCACCAGACGGTCCTGGACAGCGTTGTGGTGGAGCTGCCAGG
>NW_005843696.1:1458-3686 GCF_000455745.1 Alligator sinensis | reverse complement strand
CTGGCCCTCAGCAGCAGGTGCAGCCACTTCTTCAGCAGCCGCCGGATCTCAGTGTCCGCCTTCTTGAGGGGGGTCTTGGGGACCGCCGAGCCTCTCAGGACGAACACGATGCGGGGGATGAGGAAAGTGTTCACTGCGTTGATCTTCTGCCAGGGGGCCAGCAGGGACAAGTCCAGTTTGTGTGCGTCCTGCACAATGCCGTTGATGGTCTCCTCTGGCGTCTGTCTGGCCGGCTGGCCGGTGGGCGTCCCCAGGTGGCAGTAGGCCTCGCCGTCGCGCAGGTGCCGCATCGCCTGGCCCTGGATCATGAGGGTGGAGTCCAGGACGCGGCTCTTCTGCTTCCCGTCGATGTGCAGGGAAGTGCACTTGGCGACGTTAAAACGCAGGTCCATCCACCTGGCCGCCTCAGACGTCACGTCCAGCATCTGCTGCAGCTGGGTGGCATCGGGGGCGAGGAGCACGAGGTCGTCGGCATAGGCCAGGACACTCAACTTCTGGCCGTAGAGGTCGAGCCCACGGGGCCGTCTGCCATGGCTCGAAGGAGCGGTTCCATGGCCAGATTGAATATGATGGGGCTGAGGGGGCAGCCCTGTCACACTCCCGACCGGATGGGGATCTCCGCGGTCTCCCCATCGGTGGCGCGGACGGTCGTGGTGCAACCGCGGTAGAGCTCATGCACCAGGTCGGTGACGCTGTCTGGCAGGCCCAGCTCGCGGAGAGTGCCGAAGTTGTGGCGGTGGGGCACGGACCCAAAGGCGTTGGAAATGTCCAGCCACGCCACTGCGCACTGCTTCCTGGTCCTCCGGGCGTTGTCCAGGGCCATCTGGAGAGTGAAATTGTGTTTGTAGCAGCCCTCCATAGACATGAACCCCTTCTGGCTCCGGCTGACGGCTCCGCTGGTCACTGCCCAGTTGGTGATGTGGCCCGTCAGGCAACTGGCATACAGTTTAGCGACGGTGGAGCACAAGGTGATGGGTCTCCAGTTGCCCGGGTCATTTGGGTCTCCCTTCTTGTGGATGAGGACCATCACGGCCCTCTTCCAGGTGGCGGACGTGCGCCGGAACTCTCTGCACCTGTTGAAGAGAACAGAAAGAACAAGGCAGCCCGGGTCACGTTTTTTAAGGAGACCATACCTGATTCCGTCCTTGCTGGGGGTGGTGTCCCTGGTCCTCTTCAGGTGGGCTTCCACTTCCTGCGGCGTGAAGGCTTCCTCAAACCCCTCCGCTGGGGGCACGGGGGTCAGCGCTTTGACGGTCGCAGGGCGTGGGGCGGCGGCTTCCGCTGGGGGGTTGAAGACCCTGCTGAAACAGCTAAAAAGAGCCTCCCAGGGGATCTGGCAGAGGGCCGAGGGTCCCTCCAGGATCTCTCTCACCGCCTTGGGACGGTTGGCCCGGTACAGCTTCTGGATCTGGGAGGCTGCTGCCGGGTCATAGCACTGGCGCCTGGGTCGCCTCTGCGGCTGCGGTCTGTGGTCCCGTCGTGTCGCAGGTCTACTGTTTCCTCGGGGTTGGCCGGGCCGGGCGGCCGCCGAGAGCTCCTCTGTGAGCTGGGCCACTGAGGCCTCGAAAGCCTCGAAGGTGGTGGCCTGGGAGAGCTCCTCCAGCCAGAGGGTCTGCCACGGGGAGGGCATCCTCTGTTGTGGGGAGGGTTCCGCACCGGGAGATCCCGGCACGCTCGGGGGCTGGCGGGACGGGGGCCTCAGGTGGCCCCGGGGGTCCGGGAGGAGGGCTGTCCGGTCGGGGCATCGTGTCCGGTCGGGGGTCCCTGGGCGGAGACCTGCATGGTGGCGTCGTCGGGGCAGGTCTCTCCGTCGGGCGGTGCCCAGAGCTCTGGTCCGGTGGGGTTGTCGGCGGGGTGGCTGGTCTGGCGGGTCTTCGCGCCGTGGCCTGGGTGCGCCGGGCCGGGGCGGCGGACCTCACCAGCGTGCCGGGTTTCCTCTCGGCTCTGTGGCCTTGGCACACCTTCTGGTGGTTCTTGAGGAGCTTCAAGGCCTCGTATTCGGTGCCGCAGAGGGAGCAGTAAAAAGCTAGGCGCAGCTGGTGGAAGCGCCGTAGGTGTTTGTTCATGTCGCCGTGCGACCTGTACTGTCTCGGCGGGTGGCAGGTCGGGCAGAACAGCTTGTCCGGAAGAGGGAAGGGGAGGAACGTGAGCGCCGTCACGTCTGCCCCTTCCCCTGGGTCGTCCGTGGGGGGGTCCGGTGTCGGGGGGGTTCGGGGCTCCTCCGCCCG
>NW_005843696.1:0-1419 GCF_000455745.1 Alligator sinensis | reverse complement strand
CACCGAGGCGCCGTGGGGGTCCGGAGGGGTCTGCTGTCGTTCGGGGCACTCTGTTGTCATCCGGGGGGCGTCCTCGGGCTCCGGGGTCCTCTGCCGGGGGGCGGCTCTCGTCAGCCGGGGTTCTGGACTCTGAGAGTCTCTCTGCCTCCAGGGGTCGATCGATGGTCGGGGGTCCGCCACCGCCTGTCGGGGTCCCGACATCATGGGGGGGGTGCGTCGGGGTTCTTCGTCGGCTCGGGTTCTCTGGTCCACCTTCCTGGGAGGGTCCTCTGGGATCCGCAGTCGACGTTCCGCCCTAGCTGGGGTCTCCATGCCTCGAACGTTCTCGTCAGTGGATTAGGGCGTCCTTGAGACCTGGGATTCCACGTTCCGTCCTCCGAACCCTGGCGTTTGCCTACTCTGACTGAGGGGGACCCAAGGTCTTCGGCTACTAGCCCAAGCTGGGGTTTTTGCTTTATTGGGGTCCGGCGAACCGGGAGACCCTTTGGCTACTAACCTGAGAAGCACGGTCGCTTGCGCAACTGGATACTCTTTCGGATGTACTGGCAGCACCGCCTTCT
Organism: Alligator sinensis; assembly: GCF_000455745.1. Lineage (NCBI taxonomy): Eukaryota > Metazoa > Chordata > Crocodylia > Alligatoridae > Alligator > Alligator sinensis. Next base: position 859 of record NW_005843696.1, on the reverse strand, counting down.
CTAGCCCGTCATGACTGATGAGAACCCTCACTGCCACAGGAGAAAGGAAAGCAAGCTGCTAGTCAGCTCGCTTTTTGTTTCTATAGTTCCAGCAGTCTGCCGGACTGGGTTGGCACCGGTACTGGAAATGGTGCAATACCAGGCCGGGTGCGGTGCAGAAGTAAGCGGTTCTCCGTCTTTTTCAGCGATTAAACTGATAAGAACAGATTGTAATAAAAAAAAAAAAAAAGGTATTAAAACCATAACACTTTCACCACAACCAACAAAACACCCGCTTTCTCGGTTCAAAACTCCAAATAACAACATTCGCCTCATAACATACCAAACTTTCCCGTACAAACAAAGAAACGCTTCTCCCCTTCTTACATAATCAACTCAAAATGTTTCAGCTCCGTCTTGTTTATCAACACATAACATACATCATAACATTTGTTTCTCTTCAACTCACTTTCACCACAACCAACAAAACACCCGCTTTCTCGGTTCAAAACTCCAAATAACAACATTCGCCTCATAACATACCAAACTTTCCCGTACAAACAAAGAAACGCTTCTCCCCTTCTTACATAATCAACTCAAAATGTTTCAGCTCCGTCTTGTTTATCAACACATAACATACATCATAACATTTGTTTCTCTTCAACTTTCCCTTTCCCCTCCCTTCCCTCCTACTCAAACAGCTTCCTCCAATCAATACCTTCCCACTCCCCTTCCCCTTTCCTCCTATAGTACCCCAACTCCGCGTATGCCAAATAAACACATTCCCGTGACGTAAAACAAAGCCCCTTCTGAACCAATAAACACCTCATTTTCCACACCGCCATCTGCGTACACAACAGTAATGCCTGAATCTCCCATT
>NW_005843695.1:62745-63080 GCF_000455745.1 Alligator sinensis | reverse complement strand
TGCACCCTCTACACATTGCCAATGCTGATTATCCAAAATGCATGTATCAAATTTAGGCTTGATTAGTTAATGTGTAGACATGATCTGTTACTAAGTTTAGTGCTGGGTCTACCCTGCTACTAGGCACATGGGACTAACTTTTGTGCCAACTTTTGTGCCAAGTTTCACATGTAGACCCCTGCCAAAAATCGCTTCATACAGATTAACTTAATGCACCTTAAACTTAATCGCACTTATTTCCATGTGTAGACACACCCAGAGAGAAAGAGACTGAAGACTGTGGAAGGATCTGTATTAGGGCAAGAGCAATACTCACCAAGTTCTCTTTGAAGGTG
>NW_005843695.1:55487-62721 GCF_000455745.1 Alligator sinensis | reverse complement strand
TTTTTTTGTACCGGGCCCTTTTTGAAAACTTGGAGGCCTGCCATAATGGTAATAGGATATAGGTTGTAGCCGTGTTTGTCTAAGGACATAGGCAGACAAGGTTCCTTGGGTGAATCTGATATCTCTCACCCATTGATTCCTTAATCTACATGTTCACTGACTACCTGTCCTATATGCATACCGGCCCAGCCGCTGGCTTCTTTCCTTTTCACTCCATCCAGGAAGAGCACACACAAACTGCTGAAACTTCCTTAGCCTGACGAAGGGTTTTTGAACCCGAAAGCTTGCTGAATAACTATTCTCCAACCATTTGGTAATGGTAATGGTGGTTTTACAAATGCAGGTCCTTCTGATATGGATGTGGCTCTGATGTCAGAACTGTCACAACCCAAGGGTGTGATTTTTGTTTGTGTGTGCTTTGGCACCGCTGAATTATTTTCCTGCCGTTTGAAGCTTTCTTTGCAGGGTGCATTTCTTCTTTGCAGCATAGAAATGCACGTTGCAAGGAGTTCCCGCCATTTGTATTTAAATTCGTGCCCCACTATTGGTCGTTTCTAAATTATTCCCACGTGGTGGCTAGCGATTGGCTTGCTGGCCGTATAAGAGGCTTGGGTGGTTTCCGCCCAAGTTGGAGAACTTCGAGCACGCTGCAGAGTGCCTCTACGGAGATTTGACCTGCGGCTGGCTGATCGATAGACTGATCACCTATCGATTCTTCTCCCTGTCGCCGAGCGCAATCCTCGACGTATCCCTCTTCCCTGCACGCAAAAAGTTCCACGGAGCCTCGACAACTTCATGTGAGTCAGAGTTTTGTCCGAGTCCTTAACATAGGGATTTAAGCGGAGCTTTACCTGGGAAACTGTCCAGCCTACACCGCGACCATCTACGGTGTAAGTAAACAATCTTGAATCAACCACTAAGCATCCGTGCCTAATTCTAGCGTGTCGCCTGCTTTCTCCGACCCAGCGTGTCCGGGCTGCTGCCCACAGCCCATGGTGTGCAAAAGGGACCCGGATCGCTCCCGGCCTGCACAAGAACTACAGCAGCTTTCAGAGATGACAGGCTCCATTGGCAGAAGCTGCAAGAGTTGTAACCACACAATGAGTTTGTCAGCAAATCTACATCAGCTACCTAGTGTAATCTTTATACCCCTAACCAGCACAGCTCTGACACAGAATTTTGTAATGTTGACTAAATCTAACAGGGGTTACTCTGATTGAAAACTCAGTAGTTATAAGACGGGTGGCAGGTGTGTGTGTGTACACTCATATACATGGAAGCAGAAAACCAGGAGAAACCTGGAGAGGGAGTTGTATATGTGACTCAGAAAGGAAGCAGAGAGACAGAACTTCTCAGATATGCAGCTTCCAGGATCAGGATGGGATTTCTGACCAAGGAAACTGCTCACTCCTTTTTGGAGTAAATTTTCTTTAATAAACAATGTTAAACCAAAAATATATCTGACTCATATCGCTAATGTCCCATTTTTATAGAACCAAATCTACATGACCCTAAATACCGACTATCCACTTGAATTAAATGGGAAGCACCGTTAACAAGCTGGAGCCTTGGCTGTGTATAGGGAGTACTGAGTACCCCTGGTCTCCTACTTTGTCATGCCTCCTTCACAAGGTAAAATTTACCCTCTGAGAAGATACAGATCAGAAACTCTTTTGTTTCTGATGTCCCATTTCCAACATACAAATTGAACTATCATCACTAAATTAACATGTATATTTTGTGAATATTTATAGATGACAGAATCATTGCTTTGGAGAGATGTCCTTGACATATGAAATGCTTTGCAGTGATTATAGAATGAGTATAATTGTGATGGGTTTCATACCTTTACTACAAAAAATGGAAAGGTTCAGTTTTCCTCTTTCCTTGTATATGTTAATCTGCATCCCATTAGGCTGTCCGGCATTAGGGCTATGCAGAACAGGCCCTATTTGATTCAGATTCGGCCTGAATCAGGGATAGCGATTCAGTTCATTGATTAGGATCATTATCCCAGGTTCGCTGCAGTTGTATCTGAATCTGAAGACCCAATGTTGATTTGGAGAATCAGCAATTTGGACACAGGCACAGCTTTACAAGTTTTTTCTACATACCTTGAGGTAGCAGAAACGCCTCATGATTTCTGCGATGCTGGGCAGATGATACGTCCCAGATGAGCACGGGGGTTCTCCAAAGTGCTTGGCAGCGAAGCGGAAGAGGACCAGAAGTACTTCCAGGTCCACTGGGGAGCACGCCGCCCCCCCTGTGCCCTCGAGGCTCAGCTCCAAAGTGCTTGGCAGCGAAGCGGAAGAGGACCAGAAGTACTTCCAGGTCCACTGGGGAGCACGCCGCACCCCCGTGCCCTTGAGGCTCAGTGCTCAACCACAAGGGGACCCCAGGTGCCCCCCCAGATCCAGGAGGCACCAGTTGCTGAGCCAGGCCCCCAGCACACACCCCAGTAGGCCCAGAACTGGACTGGAAGTGCTTCTGGTCCACTTCCATGTTTGATGCCGAGCTGCTGGGGAGCCCCCCACGCTTTTGTGGGGCGCTGCATCTGGCCCAGCATTGCAGCGTGCATGAGCTGCCTGCTCCCTAGAGGTATGTAAAAAAACATTAAAAGCTGTGTCGAAGTCCAAAACTCTGAATCTTTCCAAATCTATCCAAATGTACTTGGAGGGTTACAAATCAATTCAGAGAGATTAAAGGGTCCTCTGATTAAATGTGGATTCAGAGATTTGGCCACCGAATTGAGCCAAATTTCCATTGAATCGAATCAGAAACCGAAGCTTCACACAGCCTTATCAGGCATACCTTACTTTTTTGAAGTTCACAAAAAATAAATAATAATAATAAAATAAATAATAATTCCTCACAAAATAAATGTAAGCACACAAAGTCTTTTCCAAGGATCCACACTTATGTAACATATTAGTCAGCTGATGAAAAAGGGCACTCATCAATATGCAGTCAGGGGGGCATCTAGGGTCCACAGGAGGGACTGGGCATGGTATAGGCAGGGTCTGCAGGGAGTCTAAGAGATGGGGGCTGGGGTCCACAAGGGGAATCTGTGAGATCAGGAGGGCAAGCGAAGCAATGTCGAGGGAGAGATAAGAGTGGGTACTCTGGGTCCACGAAGAGGGATATGGGTAATCAAGGGGGAAAGCAGAGCCTGGATGGGATCCAGAGGAAACTTGGGTCTTTGTAGGAGGCAGGGATCAGCATGATTTGGGGAGCAATTGGGGTCTGTGGCAAGGAGGATGGAGCATCCGGGGTGGGGGTGGTGATTGGCAGGATTCGGGCAGATAGTGGGGTGCTCGGGGAACCTGGGGGTGTAGGGGAGCTCTCTTCTACCTGGGACCTGAGAGACCTCAGACCTGAGAGGGCTAGAGCACAGCAGAGTCATCCCATCCTGCCACTGGAAAAATGTTCCCAACTGGTGCTGCAGGTAGCATAAATGAGAGTGGAGTAAACAGTGCCCAAAAAGGGCAGATACAGATTCCTTCCCCATGAAGCAAAGGAAGAAATTAGGGAGCAGGTGGACCCCAGGTCTGTGGCTGCCAGCTACCCAGAAGCTGGACAACTCTGCAGTTAAAGGACTATACTATTTATATGTGAATTTTACTGCTGGGACAAAGGGACATGATTGATAGGGAAAGCTGTGCACATATATTCAACAACTGCTAGCACTCTGGTAGTTTGTTGTCCTTACTGTAAAGATAAAGAGGTTTCACTTTCTCCCTTTCTCCTATGTCACATGCCTATATTTCATTAGGATGTAAGTACCATAAAGAATGGATGATGGCAAAAAGGAAAACTTTATTATGAGATCTTTTCCCACCCCAAAGCGCTATAATCTTTGGATTATAATTGTATTGCTTGTTATTCTGATATAATAAAAGGCTTGGTACTTCCATCTGTCTGTCTGTAACATTGGGGGTCAACTACGTATGCAACCCGGAGAAGGTGGGCATCAATTGGCTGCATGGGCCTTCCCCCTCAGACAGGAAGCCAGAGGCAGAGGGAGTCCTTAGGCTTTAAAACTGTATTGACTTGCCCTGGCTCCTGTCAAAGCTGATAGGAGACAGGGGCAGAAGGACCCAGGAGGAGCCACAGCAGGACTGAGCAGCCCAGCCCTCCCAACCCCCAACAACTGCACCCCCTACCTGCAGCACTCTTGGTACCACATGGCCAGGCTTCATCACCAGAGCGGGGAGCATGGAGCTGCCCGTTAGTGCGTGGGTGTGTGGGGTGGGTATGTGTGGGGTGTGCCTTGTGTGTGCAGCCAGGGGCACAGTGGGTGGGTGGATGTGGGTGTGCAGCCAGGGGCAGACTGGGTGGGTGGGTGTGGTTGTGTAGGCAGGGGCAGAGTGGGAGGATGAGTGGTTGTGGTTGCACATCCAGGGACACAGTGGGTGAGTGGGTGGGTGTGCAGCCAGGGGGAGACTGGGTGGGAAGGTGTGGTTGTGCAGCCAGGGACATAGTGCATGGGTGTGTGTGTGTTCATAGGATGAGTCCCAAACACACCCCGTCATACGCAGGCACCCATACTCCCCTCACACTGCCAGACATGCTGACCCCTACATGCACACCCCTTCACATATCCTAGGCACTCCCCGCCCCAACACACAGCCCCACATAAACTGTATACCCACCAACATCCCACATATCCACACTCACACACGCACATACTCCCTCACCCCACAAACCCACACAGGCACAGCCCCCCACAAACCTGTACCCACCCCACACAATATACAAGAGTAATACTTCATTTTAGGCTATTGTGAAGTCACCTCTATGTACACTGCACAAACACATGTAAGTCGGGACAAAAATATTTTTTGAAATTAGATTAATGAATTCTGTAGGTGTTTCCTTTTTATAATACATTTTGGTATTTTTCTGGTTCCAAGATGGCACAACACCTTGCTGAAAGGAGTACTTCTGGGGGTAAAGGGACGGACTTCTGATAGCAAAAGTCAGAAGTTAGGGGGCGGGACTTCCAGTCACATGATGGCACTGGGGGTGGGGCACCTGCCAAGGGGTGGAGCTACCCATGCAGCCTTCACCATCTTGCCAAAATTCGCGAAGTGGCCCTCTACCCAAAATAATTGCCCACCTCTGGTTTACATGGCCGGCCCCAACGTAGGAGTGGTGAGGGGCATGTAAGCTGTCCCAGATACGCTCCATCATTCATGACGGGCAATTGGCTAGTAAATAAAATATAAATATATAAATGTATATATGTGTTTTCCTATATAAATTCTATATGATAGTAAGCAATATCATTATAAAATTTAAAAGAATAAATCAATGAATATAATAAAATAAAAGCAAAATGTATTGTGGAATCCCATTTGCTAGGCTATCGAGTAGGAAATCAGTCGTAGTCATCGCTGTTGTCTAACACTGCTGAACTTCTGGAAGATAGCTCAGTAAGTGACCCCAAGGCAGAAAGCCGGCCAGTTCAAACATTGCTGCCTTTTATGCTGTTTTTCCATCCCTTCCCCAGAGCACTGGGATTGGAAGGGACCTCAGGGAAGGATCACACTCACTGGCCATCTACACAGTCAATATCAGAGTAGTCCTTCCCCGCTGTTCCCCGTCCTTCTCCTTACTTTCTGTTTCCCTGCAGGCAAGCCCAGCATCAACTTTGAAACTCTAAACATTGTCGAAACTTTCAAAACATTTTGAGTGCCCTTGTTCCATTTCGAGGCTGTTTCAAAGCCATTCATTTCATTTCAATTTTGCTGTTTTGAGCTCGAAATGAGTCAAAATGAAACAGCCAGAGAAATTTCACACAGACCTATTGTATATTATGCCTAACATGTATTTTGTGACTGTGCATGGCATCCATCCTTGAAACAGGATTGAATTCTATATCTGGAATCAAAATCTGCTTGAACACTTTACCCAAACACCCCCCGTCATACGCAGGCACCCATACTCCCCTCACACTGCCAGACATGCTGACCCCTACATGCACACCCCTTCACATATCCTAGGCACTCCCCGCCCCAACACACAGCCCACCACAAACCATATACCCACCAACATCCCATATATCCACACTTTCTCCCCTCCACCCCCAACCCATCCAACTCAGAGCCCCCCATACAGCGTGGGGCAGTGGTGGGCATCGGGGATCACCCCCGCCCCCCGCCCCGCCCAGCAGCAGCCCCAGCCCAGCAGCAGCATTGAGCACCAGGGCTTTTCTTTACAGTACCAGGAGCTGGGGTGGGCAGGGCAGGTATGGGGGAAGGGCTGCAGGATTGGGTAGGGGTTGGGGGGGGCTGGCAGGGATCTCCCCATGGTCCCCTCCCCACTCAGCCCCAGCTCCCCCACCCCTAGTATTTACCAACTCAGAGTCCAGATGCAGCTCCCAGCTGCAGCCACCGGGCACTGCCCAAATCATAAAAGCTCTCCGAATCTTTTCCAAAGACCCAGACCTCAGTTACAAGCTGTCTGGGGAACAAATTGTCTCTTTTCCCCTATGTTTGTGCAGCAACTAGCGCAAAAGAGCACTGTCCCATTAGAAACACCTGAGGTTTTGTGTGTGAAGATGCGCCAGGAGTAGACCTGAACACCCCTATGAGCACTGTACTCAGGCGCTCCAGAAACAGAAGAAAGGGAAGAAATTGGGGAGACAGAGACAAAGGAGAAATGATAATGACTGCTTTGAATAAGAGTGAATAGAAATAAGGGGGGTTAACTCTTCTTCCCCCTCTCCCTCCCATTCCTTGTATTTCAGGGAGGAAATGAAGTTTCCCGTCCCTGTGGCCTCCTTCCCATTTCGTCCCCTCAGTACATCACTTGCCCAGCAGGTGGCAGCGGCAGTGTCAGTGGTGGGGGCACAGTGCTGGTGAGCAGTGATCTCCTGCAGGTGGCCCTAGTGACATCGGCGGGGTGGGGGAGGGTGGCAAATAGTGACCTCCCACAGGTTGTGACATGGACATCGGTGATGACCAATTTCAGGGAGGGGCATGTGCCCCCCCCCTCCCCCCCATGCATCGCGTATACCCACGGGTGCTCTGTTGGTTAGTGTGTATGCAAAAATCACACATACCACTGTCACAGCCTGCTTGAGCTGTAGGATAGACACTGTCAAAAACTCCATTAGTTAATACAGCTTATCCCAGTGGCTTCCAAATTTTGGGGGCCAGTGGACCTGTGGAAGCCCTGAACATTTCTCATGGACTAACTGGCAGGCACCTTTATCATGAAAGCTTGAATA
>NW_005843695.1:36435-50726 GCF_000455745.1 Alligator sinensis | reverse complement strand
GCATGCAAGCACCCACGTCCACCAAAGCCCCTGGGGAACATCTCCCATGGGTTTGCTGCTGATAACAAACTGGGAACCTACCAGATACTCCAGACTCCTTCTCCTTCCTGCCCGTTTCAATCCCAGAAGCTCTTCCCTTTGTTTCTTGAGATCCTCCAAACGGCTCTGAATTTCTTCCTGGAGAAAGAAAAATGGTTTGGGTGGGTTTTACTTTGGTCTTTCAAAGAAGACAGCTTCCTTCCTCTCAGAAATACCATGGCTGCCTAGCTACAAGTTAGGGAAAATCCCCTGCTTGGGCTGATATCAAAAGAAATCCACCTTGGTGCAAGGATTTTTATGGCAGACCTTGTGTTATATCTGGAGTTGGAGAAAGCTTGATATTTTGGCATTGCCGGAAAGCTTCGTTCCACCAGACTGGGGTTTTCTGCAGTCCTGCAAAGGGCAATGGGCTGCCTTTGAGGAATCAGTGCCTGTGTGTCTGGTATTATTATGGCCTGAAATGAAACACAGGATTATTTTCCTGGCCAGTGCTCCCAGTCCCGATCCACAGGGAGAAGCTCTGTAATACAGAACCGTTAAGAGAAACAGTTTTCTGGCAGGGAAAATTGATGGATCTGTGATATTAGAAAATTCAGCTCTCCTGAATTAAAAAAGTTAAGCAGTTTAGAGAGAAGCTGGGCCCTTAAGAGCTGCAAGGAACCAAGGTCACGTATGTCCTGTACCTTGCACTCCCGGGCAGCCTCCTCCATGGGACCTGCAGGGCCAGGTTGGGGAGCGCAGGATGGGTCGGATGTCACACCAGGGCTTTCTCTGCCGTCCTGCCAGGTGAGTGCCTCCTCTCGTCTCACACACACGTTCTCTGTTCCTTCCAGACCCAACAAGTGAATCTTTTCCACTAGGTTTGCCACTTGTAACTTGAGCTGGAAATTCCCTTTCCGGATCTGGGCTTTGTGGGTGGGAACTTCTGCGTTTCTAGGCCTGCCACGGTCCTCACGGGTTCGGGAGATGCAGGAGTAGAGCCTACCAGTCATGGGCACATGTTCTGTTGGAGACTCCAGGCAGGGAGGATGGGCATCTGCCTCTTGCCCTTCTTCAGTTCCTGATGATGAGGCTGATGCCATGGCAGCTCCTTCGTTTGATGGTCTCTGACCTCCCTTTTCCCTTTCCATTTTGTTCTGTCATGAGAGAGGAGAGAGGGTGAAGGCAAATTGCACAGGTGGGGGCAGAGGGAAAGGGAGAAAGCTGCCTGGGGATGGAAAAGAGCAGAGGGAAATGGTAGCGAGGATAAGGGCCCCCTTGCTTGTGGAGGGGAGGTTGGGCTTTTCTGTGTAAAACCTGCTGTTTTTGCCTCCTGCAAGCTCTGCTTCTTCATCCCACTCCTCTCCACCTCCACCCCACCACATTCCCCTTTTCATGAGGCCTTTCCCATCATCCCAGCCCTCCAACTTTGTTGCTGAGCACAAGTCGAGTTTATTCCTTACACTTTGTGTGAGACACTGGAGGATTCAGCAGCAGCTTGGGCTGTGCTGGACTTGGATGGGCAGCTCTCCTTGTACCTGTGAGCCCTCAGTCTCTCCTCTGGAAGAGAAGAAGAGCTCACGGCAGTTTCTGTACCCACTGGTATTTACAGCTCAGTAGGAGGAAGGCAGTGATAGCAACTCTCTAGAGATATAGCACTACACGGGAGGACCCGTAGACAAACACGTGGGCAGACAGACAGACAGAAGGATCTGTAACAAGAAATGAATTATTTAAAAATGCCTCTTGAGGTGGTGGTAAAAAAATACCTATTTAAATAACTAGAAGTCCTCAGTGAAGCAGAGGAGTAGGATTCATTATCTTATTTTGTGGGAGCTCCAGCACAAAGGTATTGCTGTAACCTCAAAGTGCACCCCACCTTCCAGTCACAACCATCCCCTTGCTGGCTCTGTTCAGGGAAAGGGAAGGCGAAATCCTCAGTGACCAAAGTCAAGGCCCAGGGAATCCAGCACAGCTTCCTCCCTCACAATACACGACTGCCCCAGTTGCAGTGGGGCCAGCACTCCCTTGCTCCCTGTGGTGCTACAAAGGTACTTTGCTGTGGTCCCTCTAAGGCTATGCTTCAAAACTGCTTCCCATATTTAGAGCTGCTGCAGCAATATTAAGTTGTCTGGAAGATTTTGCAGTGGCTTCCCAGGCCATAGATGGGTTTCCTCAACAGACTGAGAGAGAGAAAGACCAGGAGTTCACCCTCCACATCTGGTTCCCTATGCACTAAGATCACTGCAGCTGGACACCTCCTGGATGTAACAGGCTTCTACCCAAGTCTCAGTCCCAACCAAAAGGGATCAAATACAATGCAATAACCCGTCACCCACCTCCTGAGGCCAGGACACACTTCGCAGCAGGTCCTGGAGTTTCCCTGGTCTCAGAGTTCAAATGAATCCAACAAGTGCCAGGATACGCAATTCTTTGCAGATTTTATTCAAAGGCACACATCATCTCCTCAGCCAATGTCTGTATATCCTCATTTTTTAAAAGCCAGTGAGTTTTAACCAGCAGCTTGGCCCTGCTGTGTATGCGGGTGACCGAGGCTGTGCGAGAGCAAAGGGAATGATAATACCGGGTCAGCAATAGCAAGCGAGAAATATCATTCCTATTTATAGGAGCGCCCGGGGCAAAGCTCTGCGCCAGGGAATGCCTGACATGGGGAAAACTGCCTGCCCGGAGAAGTTTTCTATCTATTGATGCCTCTGTGAAATCCTATGAAATATGACCTTTCATTTCTACCTGGAGAATATTTTCTCCAATGCCTGATGAAGGGGATTTGTGCCTGAAAGTTGGCAATTGAAGAATTTTGCTTTTGGAAAAATCTTGTTGGTCTAATAAAAGAAATCATTTCTACTTCGAGCCCTAATTGCTTCAGATGTGGAGATACTCGTTGGTTCACTGCCCTAGCCAGAAACTTGAACTAAGGAAAGCTTACCAAAAATGGTGTTTGCTAACTGATTTCTCCTGTTAGCAAACAGGCATGTGCCTGCATTTCCTGAATGTCTGTTCCCTTGCAAATTGGTTCAATCCAGGCAGGTTACACTAACCTGCAAAGACTGAATCAATTCAGGCTCTGGCTTTTTGAATGTCTGTTCGTAGCCTGAATGTCTAGGTTTTCATGTGGCTGGGTTTCTTCTTTTTTCCTTTTCATCAGATTAGTGGGGGTTATACTGCTCTGTGCCTCTGCAGGCAGGCAGTGGCGCTGGGGGGTCATAGTCCCTCCCAAATTCACCTTAGTCCCCCATAGCTACCCCTCCCATGTGTGGCTGGGCGTGCATATCTGTCTGTCTCTGTCTGTCTCTATGTGCACATGCCTGTGTCTGTGCACATCTGTATGTTTGTGTGCACACGTCTGTGTGTCCGTGCATCTGTGTTTGTGCACATATCTGTGTGTGGTTGTGCGTGGGAATTCATGTGTGTGCATCGCTGCATATGCTCCTCTTTGTGTGTGTGTGTCCATGTGTGTGCTTGTGCATCTGTGTGTGTTTGTGTGCATGCATGCACATGAGTTCGTGTGTGTGCATTTCTGCATGTGGATCTCTGTGTATGCACATCTTTGTGCGTGCATGTGTCTTTGCATACATTTGCAAATTGTTCTTTATGAACTTTACAAACTGCCCCGTCTCTGGTGTTTTATATCTGAAAGGCTACGTACTGTTTCCTGAGCTTAGTGTACATGTTGCTCCCGGTCCTACAGGCTCCTCGGATGGCCTAGGTTTCAGTACTGCACGAACATGGAGCAAAGTGCCCACCCGTGTGGGCCACAGAGCTTTCCATTTCTGGATGAGATGCCAGACAAGAGGTGAAGTTGGACAGACCGTAACAGCCTAGAGGTTCAGAAGTAGACGGTCTATCATGAAGAAACTTGGAGATTTCAAGTTCAGAGCAAAGAGGGACCATGAGATCATCAAGTCTGACCTCCTGAATGCTCCTGGCCATTACCTTTAGCCCAGAATTGAGACCAATGGCTTTAGATGGACCCAAATATTTCTCCTCTCAGGAAACTAAATGTGTGCCACAGGGAGAGCAAGAGAGGCCACAGCACCAACCAGCCCTGAGGCCCCGGCAGTAGCAGGGCCTTGATTCAGAGGTGTGCCTGGATTATTCTGGTTGGTCTGCCTGCCCCAACCGCGACCAGTCGCTCCCTGCGCTGGGCGAGCGGTGGGACAAACTTCTTCCCTGCCCGCTCCGCCAGACGCTGGACAAGGGGGGAATTAACCCCGCTCCCGGCCCCTTCCCATTAGGGGGTCTCTGGCCATGCCCCCATCCTGCCACTGGAGCGGCGAGGGAGCAGGGACCGTAACGGGGACAGCAGCCTCGCTCGTGGTGTCCCAGGAGCTGAAGCCTCTTCCCCTGGTGGGGGGCTGAGCTGCGGGGATGGCGGGGGACCAGGGTTGGGGGGGCAAAGCTGCGTGGATGGAAGATTTAGCCCAGCAGCTTCTGCCCAGCGCAGGGAGCTCTGGCTCCAGCTCCGGCTGCTTTCCGGGGAGAGCTTCAGGCGGAGCTGGAGCCAGAGCTGCGGGGCTGAAGCTCTCCCTGCTCCAAGCAGCGCTGTGCCGCGGGGCAGGAGCGGGAGCTGCAGCTGGAGGTGAGGGAAGCAGAACAGGCCTGCCGGGCCCAGCCGGCGCACAGCTTCCCCTTGCCTCGGCAGCTCCTCGCCCTCCCACTCCTGCCCCTGCTGCGCTGCTCTGGGCGGCGAGGGGCAGGGAGTCGCTTTAGCCCAGACCATGCAGCTCTGGCTCCAGCTCCCTTCCCCCGTCCACCCCACCTGATGAGCAGCCCCTGCGGGTGGAGCGGGTGGAAAGCAGCTGGAGCTGGAGCTGGATCTCCATGCTGTGAGCAGAAGCCACTGGGATAAAACTACCTCTACCCCTCACCCCCCGCCGCCCGGAGCGGTGCAGCAGGGGCAGGAGTGGGAAGAGACGCTGGAGGTGAGGGGAAGTTGGGCTCCACCTGGACGCGTCTGCCCTGGCTCCAGCTCCAGCTGCCTTCGACCCACTCTGCCAGCCCGGCACGATGAGCAGCTCATACAGGGGAGGGGGAAAGTAGCTGGAGCTGGAACCGGAGCTCTGCACACCGGGCAGAAGCCACGGCGTTAAAGGTTGCACGCGCCCGCCCAGAGCTGAGCTGCGGCCATGCCCAGTCCCTGACACTGGGGTGCGGAGAGGGGCGAATGCCTGAGGGGGTGCTACACCCCAGCCAGGCAGACCTCAGCTGTGGTCCCCTGGTGGGAGAGGGGGGCCGGAAATAAACCCTTTCTGTAACAGGCTTAAACCCACTTCTGAGTAACTTCTGTCCACAGCCTCAAAGGAAAATCTCCCTCCCCGTGTCCTCAAGGGCCAGAGGAGGAGGGAGGTCAAGTCAAACAACTAAATTAGGCCACCCTAATAAATGACCCTTCTAATGACCATCCCCTCGTCACAGGGAAAGTTGTGCCAGGTGTCTGCTCCCTGGGACCTGCCGCGTTGGCCCAGCACAGTCAGGTTTATCTCTGATTCTGTACAGGATTTCAATAAAAAACATGTCCCCAGAGTCTGCACGCCAGTGCTCGAAGGCCAGGACTTTTCCCATATGATTGCTGATCTTGAAGTAGCAGGCATATGTTCCCCAGGGACGACACTGAGACCCCATTTCCCCATCTCAGCCATTCCACGTTGGCCTCCAGGCATGCCCCATGTGCAAGACATTTCTGCTCAGTGCTGACCTTGCCCAAACTGTAATCAGGGCTTGGAAGTGAAATGCCCAGATCCCAGCCTCAGAGTCCACCAGGCACCCGGCCCGCAGGGATTCAACTTCTCTGGAGTGTAATCCAAGCTCAGCATTTCTCTCATGATGTGGGTAACTCCAGAGATTAAATGAAGAGGGCAACATGAGGGGAACTTCCTCAAAGGTTTGAAATCAAACATCCCTGAGCCATGAATGGTGCTTGGTTGCCCTGGTGGGGATGCAGCTGGGAACCGGTGTCCAAGCCCTGCTCTAGCAAGAGAAATAGGAGTGGGAATGAGAAGGAGCCAAATCTGGTGCAAAGTGCTTCTGATCTCAGTGGGGAGAGAAGAAAAGGAAGGAGATCCATTCTGGAGAGCGAAAGCACGGACCGGAAGCAAGTTTGGCTAGGCTGAGCTCTTGTCTTGCATTTAAATCTCTTGGGATTGTGCCTGGTGAGGGGAGGGGGCCAAAGGCAGCACCACCGTTTCCCACCTACCACTTCCTCCTCCATAACACATCTTGTCGAAGGGAAAATAGAGTGATGAATGGTGGCTGCATTCACCCCCTGGGCTCACCCTCTGGCGCAGCACAAAAGCAGTGACTTCAGCAAGAGTCTGCACTGATCCTCTGATGAGCACAGACAGCTCATTCCACGTATCAAGTACAGCCAGGGGGGTGGCAATGCACCACTGGCCCCTCTGTCCTGTGCTGAGGAAAATCGCCTCGCGTGCCATGCCCTGGCACGCTCCAGAGAGTAACCGATCTCTGGGGTAGGCCATCACTACCAAAGTGAGCCTTTTTGAGGGTCCTCTAGGTAGAAAACCCTGCAAAAATGCTGTACTGTGACCATACTGTTTTTACCACTGAACACAAACAGGTTTGAATCAGCCTGTCCTCCATGGTGTACTGGGACCTCCACAGGCTGCAGTATCTCCTCCTTTCCCCCTGCCCCACAACATCACATATGTCATTTTCCACCCATGTTTCCTCATTGCCATGTGGTGCCAACCGTGGTCAGCAAGGACATCCTGAGCCCGACTAAATTTCTAATTATTTATTAAGCTACAGAGTGAAACTAAAGAGGAGGGAATCTTGATTTCGGGAAATGGGAAGGTCTGGGCTGGGACTGTGGGTCCCTCTGACGCCTGTGCCTGCAAGGTAAGGAGAGAAGAGGTGAAATGTTTGGAAAATGCTGAATTACCCAGGTTGAGGGTGCAAAAAACTCCCGTATTGTCGCCGTTGTGGCCATGCTGGTTGCCAACTGTGTGAGCAGGCCGCTGCCTGCCTTCAGCCGTCCCTTCCTGCCAGTGCTGGAGATGCTCCCTTATCCCGCAGCTGTTCTTCACCTGTCCAGCCATGAGGGATGGCTCTGGTCTCCCTGTACAATGGTACAGAGCCACCTCCCTGCCCTGCAGGGCTTTGTCACCCTCACCTTGCTGGGTCCAAACATCTCATCGTATCGGGCTCCAAGCAGAGCCTCAGTCCCACAGAGGACCCTCCCTGGGGAATCCGCCTGGGGTGCAAGCTATTGGGGGACTCCAGGGGATCTGTAAGTTGGATGACTGGGAGGAAGGAGGAGGTGTCAGAGGCCGTAGAGGGGGTGAGTGTGGGAGGATCCCTGGCAGAAGAGGACTCAAGGCCCAAAGTGGCTCAGCTCCCTGCTGTCAGAACCAGCCTCACTGACGCCCTCCCTGGCTCCATGAGGGCAGACATTTATGTCCAGGGAACTCCCACACGGTCTTATGAACAAGCTCTTCACTTTCCTGCTCCTCTTACCTGAGCCTCGGTTTCTGTCTTTGAAGTCGCTCCTCCTCTTCCACCCATTCCCGCTCCCGCTCCTGGAAATAGTGCTCGACCTGCTGCTCCTTTTCCATCCATAGCTGGAGGTTCAATGAGACACAGAAGGGAACAAAGAAGAGTCAGTGCAGACAGCAGCAAGCGACTCCACAGGACACATCTCCACACCCATGCCAGCCACCCCTCCTCACCCCAATGCAGGGACACGAGAGACACACGTGTGCACCTGCCGATCGATGACTGTGACTGGGGGTGCACAATATGCACACAGAGACCCTTCTCCAGTGCACAGGGACATGCCTGAGTTTCCAACAAGAAACTTGCAGATGGGCACAGTGTATGTGTTTGTATACATCCAGCACCCACAGGCGATTAGCCCCTTAAGCCACCTCTTAGCATACACAACTACCATTCAGAGGCACAGGGCCATGCCCCAGGGCTTCACCTTTCTCCACAGCACCCCCACCTTCTTCAGCCCATGCAGCTGGGCAAGGGCATTTTCCATTTCTGCCAGTTGCTGGCTCCGTTGGTCCCATTTCTTGATTGGCAGAAATCCCCGGCAGCTTTGGATGCTTAAGCACTCACTGAGCCTATTGACATCCTGCCAAGAAACAGAGACTCCCTTAAGCACCTTGAAATGGCCCTGGGCTGGAGGTCCTTCTGCACACTCTGTGGGATCCCAAGGGGACAGGAGGCTGTGCTGTGCTCCACACTGTCCCCAGTGGTCCCAGGGATCACAGGGCCCTGGCAGGCATCTCAGGCTCTGTGCAGGGTTACCCAGGTGGCATCCTACCCAACCAGTCTGAACACAGCCTTTTCTGGAGCAACAAGTGGCGTGGTGCACCATTAGCTCCTATGCATCTGACCAAGAGCATGTCGGACTAGTGCCCAATTCACAGGCCTACCAGGCTCGTTTGTCTACCAATAATGCTTTGCAGCCATCAGCATGTCCCTCGTGCAGCCTTTGTCTCAGTTAACCCATCTCTGCAAGCAGACCATAGCCACATGGTTGGAAATGCTCAGCTCATGCCACACTCACCTGGTTGCTGCTGCCAGGCGCCAAACCTCTGCCCATTGCCCTTGTCCATTTTTGCGGGGGGGTGCTGTTCCTTGACCCGGCGGGAGTGGTCCTCAGGCTTCCCGGAGGTGTGAGCGGGATGGGCTTGTTGTGCCGGCTGTCTGGGACCTGGAGCTCTGGGAGCTGGAGGAAGGGAAGAGAGGATTGGGCAGAGGGACTCTGGGACCCAGTCTCCCCGGGGGGAGATAACCCACTCTTTTGCAGTTTGTGGGGGTGCAGCAGGGGCACTGTCCCTATTTTGTGGGGAACCCCAGGGTCCTGAAGTCCTGGGCCCTGCCAAAGACTATTACAGTCACTGGTCCCCATGGGAAAGCTCTGCTCGTTCTGTGGTCGGGTGCTTTGAAAGGTAATATTGTAGGGCATAAAGCTACTGAAATCTTCAGCAGCAGGGACTGAAGGGAGAAGGTGAGGGTGAAGATGAGGATAGGAAGGATCCAGCATTAGCATGTTTAGAGCAGGGCCAGAAGGCATCAACCTTGGGCAAGTGTTGCACTCTCCAGCCCTCAATAACACATTTGCTCAGGACACTAAATTTCTCCTCGCGCCCCTGTGAGACAGGCCGCTTATTATTGCAGGTTGGCAGATGCCCAAAATGTGATTCCTTTTCAAGTGTCCAAGCTACACAGAGCAGGAGCATAGAGGCCTACACTAAACACATGGAGAAGCAGCAGGAAAATGCAAGACAGCGACACACTAGAAGAATCAGAAGAGACTCACAAATTAAACAGTAATAGGTTGCAAGGAGCCCCAAGCACACGATATGGGAGAACATGCACAGACCCAGACAGTGTCCTGCATCGAAAAGCCGCAGGTGAGAGACAGAACCAGCGTGAAATACTTCCCAACCTAGAGCAAGAGAAATGAAAGAGAAGCCCTAGCAAGCCACTCACACGCACTGGGCAGGATCCTGGTCTTCTGTCCATTCTTGTTTTTTCCACACACTCTCCTTATAAAGTATCGCGTATCTTATCAATAGGGGCTTTTAATAATTTCTTAAAAACTAATTTCTGCTACAACTAATATGGAGCAATGGACTATATAAATTAACCTGCAAACTATATAAACTAATATAAAGCTACTAACTAAGGTACAGAGAATAGCAATCCTAGTCACTAATACTAGAAATAGATGAAGAACAATAAATGTAACGCTGCAACTGAGAAACCTAAAAGTACTAAACGCTCGCTCTCAGGGGGTACCAGTAGAGGTATGAGAAAAAAACACTTGACAGTATCTTTTTCAATCCCACATCACAAGTCTCCACGGTGACATCATGGCACGTGTCATAAAGAGGCACATGTCATAAAGGAGCCTGTGTCATAAAGCAGCCTGTGTCAGGCCCTGTACCTGGGGTTTCCAACCAGGCTGCCTTGGATATCCATTTTATTTTTCGAGTGTACGCATGCTCCTGAATTTCTGTGTGTGTAAATAAATATAAATGGCATCGGGGCAGGGGGAAGGGATATTTCTCAGTTTGCTGCCCCTCCTTCTCCTCCTTTCTTGCCTGCGCCTGGCCCCTAAAAAGGAAAAAATACATCTTCCTGAAAGACATTTTGCTTTGGATCTGATCAATAATTTATTTAAATCCTTCCCAAATAATTGGAGAAAGTGATGCTTGCTCATGAAATCTCATTTTCCTAGGCTCCATCATAGGATCAGGAATCAAAACATGTCTGATTTTCCCTGCGAACCCATGAGAACAGGATTTCGGAGATTTTCCTTTGAATGTCTAGGTTTTCCCATGGCTGGATTACTTCTTTTTGCCTTTACATTTGATTTCATGGCTGTAACAAAACAAAGCAAAACTTAGTGGACAACAAGGTCTTTGTAAGGTCTTTGTAAGGATCCTGTAAGGATCCTGTGCTCTAAAAAAGTGATGTTAAACTCATCTAGGCAGATAGTTTTCCCAGGTCCAGTCCATGGCTTGCCAGGGCTTCTCCTTCATATCTCCTGAGACAGGTTGGAAAGTCTTGCACTCTGGTTCTCCTTCTCACCTGGAGCAGCTTTCCACTTCAGGGCACAAGCTTTCCAGCCTACACCACTGCCATCTTGGTGTAAGTAAACAATCTTTTAAACTACCGATACGCGTCCGTGCCTAATTCCAGAGCGAAGGCCTTCCCTCTCCGCCCCCGCGTGCCCGGGCTGCTGGCCACAGCCCGCGTGCAGCGCGAAAAGGGCTCGGGGCGCTGCCGGCCCGCACGCTGGCTGTCTTTTAGCCTTGTGTTGTGTTATTTTTTCCTCTTGCTTCTCCATCTGTTTTATGTAGGCCTCAGTTCTCCTGGTTGGTAGCTTGGGCTCTTGGAATAGAATCACTTTCTGGTCTTATCTTTGGGCAACTGCCAATAAACAATAAACTGGTCCTGAAATAAGGACCAGCCTCTCTCATAGATGCATAAGGAGAAATGTAATGCCCTGGCATAGGTGTTGTTGAGGGCTGGAGAGAGCACACTTGCCCAGGGTTGGTGCCCTCTGGCCCAGCTGTAGTTATGCTACTGTTGAGTTATTTCAACCAGGTCAGACCAAACTCCTTTACAAGGCTCCCCCTGTTTCTGCAGTCCCATGTGGCATTTCTGAATCATAAGGGCCTGAGTAACTATATCAATGGGGCCTCCCCTGGTGTTCATCCTCTCCCTCTCGCTTCAGTTCTTGCTGCTAAAGATGGCAGTATCTTCAGGCCCTGCATTACCTATCCAAGCACCCGGCCACAGCACTTTCCCCTGCAGGGCAGGAATGACGACAGTTCTTGGCAGGATCCAGGGCTGATGAGCCCTGGATTTCCCGACTAGGTACACAAAGTGCCCCTGCTGGTTAACACATAAACTGCAGAGGACTTGGTAATCTCTGCCTGGTGGGAATGGGCCCCAGAGTGCCTTCTCCCAACCAACTCTTCTCTTCCTCCAGTTCCCGCAGCTCCACATCCATGGCAGCAGGCAAAGGCAACCCATTTCAATAACACTATCTGGAAGCCTGTGGACCACACCGATAGGATCCGGGGACAGCTCCCTCCCCACTGCCCATCCATCCCCATTGCACTGAAGGAGGGCACCAAGCGTACATTTAATGCCGACTCACCAGGTAAGTGTGGCATGACCTGAGCATTTCCAACCATCTGCCTATGGCCTCCTTGTATAGATGTGGAAACTTAGGCACGGGCTGCACAAGGGACTGTGCTGAAATGAGTCTTTGGCACAGCCATCGATGGGGCCTGGGCGCCCTGTGCTCTGAGCTCTAGTCCCATGTAGTCTTGGCCCAGTGCCTAGGAGCTAATGGTGTCTCAGGCCTGCTGTTGCTCCAGGAAAGGCTGTGTTCAGACAGGTTGGGCAGGAGCCCTTTTGGACATGCAACCTTGGACAGAGTTTGAGCTGCCTGCCAGGGCCCTGTGATGCCTGGGGCTGCTGTTGACTGTGGAGGAGAGCACAGCCTCCTACCACCTCGGGATCCCATGGAGAATGCAGAAGTAACTCCAGCCCATGGCCATGGCAAGGTGCTTAAGGGACCATGCTTTGTTTCCTGGTAGGATGTCAGCAGTATCAATGACTGCTTAAAAAGTCAAATCTGTTGGGCTTTCCTTCCAAGCCCTCAATGGGACCTGTAGAAATGGCAGCTGGAGGAACTGGAAAAGACCCTTGTCCAGCTCCATGGCATCGAGAAGTTGGTGGTACTGTGGAGAAAGTTGAAGTCCTGGGGCATGGCCCTGTGCTTCTGAATGGTAGATGTGTTTGTGCATGTGCTGAGAAGTGGCTATTGGGCTATTGGGCTTTGGGTTCTGGATGCGTACAAACATAAGCACACACACACACACACAGAGTATGGAGCCCACACTCTGGGTGTCTCTGCACACATTTGAGAGCGTCCTGGGTAACACATACATGTATAACCCGGGTAGAACCGTGTTAGGTACTTCCTTCTCCAAGCAAAGGCAAAGGTAAGCAGGGCAGGTGTGCTGGGGGATGAAATTTCTGGTTGCACGCAGTTTCCCTTCTTCCCCAACAGAGCCAAGCCAGGACACTCTGTGAACTTAACTATATACAAACCTATTAATACAATAAACCAGAGGAAGGAATATCTATCTATCTATCTATCTATCTATCTATCTATAGATAGATAGATAGATAGATAGATAGATAGATATTCCTTCCTCTGGTTTATTGTATTAATAGGTTTGTATATAGTTAAGTTCACAGAGTGTCCTGGCTTGGCTCTGTTGGGGAAGAAGGGAAACTGCGTGCAACCAGAAATTTCATCCCCCAGCACACCTGCCCTGCTTACCTTTGCCTTTGCTTGGAGAGGGAAGTACCTAACCCGGTACTACCCGGGTTATACATGTATGTGTTACCCAGGACACCCTCAAATGTGTGCAGAGACACCCAGAGTGTGGGCTCCATACTCTGTGTGTGTGTGTGTGTGTGTGTGTGTGCGTGTGGTTGTGTTTGTACGCATCCAGAACCCAAAGCCCAATAGCCCAATAGCCACTTCTCAGCACATGCACAAACACATCTACCATTCAGAAGCACAGGGCCATGCCCCAGGACTTCAACTTTCTCCACAGTACCACCAACTTCTCGATGCCATGGAGCTGGACAAGGGTCTTTTCCAGTTCCTCCAGCTGCCATTTCTACAGGTCCCATTGAGGGCTTGGAAGGAAAGCCCAACAGATTTGACTTTTTAAGCAGTCATTGATACTGCTGACATCCTACCAGGAAACAAAGCATGGTCCCTTAAGCACCTTGCCATGGCCATGGGCTGGAGTTACTTCTGCATTCTCCATGGGATCCCGAGGTGGTAGGAGGCTGTGCTCTCCTCCACAGTCAACAGCAGCCCCAGGCATCACAGGGCCCTGGCAGGCAGCTCAAACTCTGTCCAAGGGCGCAAGGATGCCGTGCAGGA
This sequence comes from Alligator sinensis, assembly GCF_000455745.1. Lineage (NCBI taxonomy): Eukaryota > Metazoa > Chordata > Crocodylia > Alligatoridae > Alligator > Alligator sinensis. Next base: position 37,228 of record NW_005843695.1, on the reverse strand, counting down.
GCCGTCACTGCAGGTCGCTGGTCTTCTTGGCGGTGGGAGAGGTGGTCAAGGCGGGCCATGGCGAGCCCACTGGCGCTCATCTTTGCCCAGGTATACTGTCGTGCGTCAGCGTGGAAGACCCGCCAGGCATCAACGAGGTCCGCTGCCTCCAGGTTTTTGGGGGGTGGGGACAGGAAAAGGCGGGCACGGAGTGCAGGGAACGCACAAAAGGCACTCGAGCTGCAGGAGCTCAGAAGGGCTTCACCTGTCAGTGGCCATCTTGATCGATCGATTGATAGATAGATACAAATCATGGAACTATATGCAATATCTGTACACTCCTGTACCTCCCCTCACTAAGGATACAGGTAAGTAAACCGGAACAAAGGATAAAGATCTGGCATTATTAAACTCTATTAAAATACCAACTCGCATACCTAAAATGCAAATACATACAACATCAGTCACTGACTCACAAAATATAAGGCGTATGAAGGTGCAAATTAATCCTAGGCTCCAGCTGTCCCGCAGCCCAGCCTGGCCGGGACCCCATTCACTGTGACTGCACCCCACCCAGTCTGGGTCACGGGGCAATCGGAGCCCAGTGGCTCGCGTAAGGGCACAGTGTGGGGAAGCCAGGGGTGTCAAGGAACATCCCCCTCCTTTCTTCCAGGGTGCATGAAGTGGGCTCTGATTGCCTCGTGGACTCCAATTGCCCCACGACCTGACCCAACTGGAGCGCAGCCCGCCCCCCGCCAAGAACAGCCCAGCGTAGACCTGCTCCACTACCCCCGCAAGGCCATTCCCCCGTGGC
>NW_005843695.1:23984-36014 GCF_000455745.1 Alligator sinensis | reverse complement strand
GGACAGACACACACACAGGCAGACACACAGACAAAGCTTTTATTACATTAAAATGATGTTGTTGTTGATTTCACAAACAAGCCCCAATTGCCTGGTTTCCATGCAATCTACATAACCACTAATGAAGTGGTTCCCTAATAATAGGCAGTCCTTCACCTCGGAGTCTGAAGTTAGAGAAGCCAGTTTGAACCGTGTTCCTTCTCCCTACACACTGTCTTAATGGCACAGTTGGAACGGGATACCCTCCGCAGACACAACCAGAGTTACTTTTGCTGGGTGCGGGAAGAGAGTGGGAGTGTCAAGAGCACAGCTCAACTCTAGCAGGAGGTTGTGGCCGATCCTAACCACCAATAGGATAGAGCAGGCATGGGCAGAATACAGGACGCAGGTCACATCCAGGCCACCAACTGATCCTATTCAACCTGCCACCTCCTGCTGGGAGCCTGAGGAGGGGTGGATGTGCCCGACCCCGCTGCACTCTGCCACAGCTGGGGCTGTGTCTGGATGGGTACACAGACTCCTCCACGCAGTGCAGGTGGGCAGGTGTGATGGCTACTCAGCTTGGTGCATCAGGACCCATCTCATGGAGGCCCAGCTGCTGGCAGCCACAGTGCAAGGACTGCACAGCACAACAGGAAACTTGGAGGCAGGGGTGTGGGTGCAGGGGGCACGGGGTTACGATTCTGCTCAATGGGTGGTTCAGACTTGCCATGGCAGTGGCAGAGCAGCGTGGTCCAGGGAGCAGCCATCCTACCTCAGGCTCAGGATGCCAGCTGGATGGCTGGACAGGATCATTGCCACCTCACACCATCTCCAGGCATCAACAGCTCACTAGAAGTCCTTAAGCGGCCCTCCAAGCCAAAAAATTGCCCACCCCAGAGACAGAGCCACTCCCTTAGCCGATTGTGCCAAGTGGGATGGAGCAAGGAGGGGCCTCCTGTGGAGAGAGAGCCTCTCCCTAAGCCAAGGATGAGTGAGCAGCTCGAATGTGAAAGCCCCACCTTTGATTTTGGATCTCAGTTCTGGAGCGCATTTGTTCAACCAGGGCCTCCCATGACTTTGTTTGTAAAGAGCTACTTAAATAATGGATTGCCCTGTTGGGGGTGCATGACAAAATGAATCCAGAGTGCAATGCCTTCATGTCCAATAAAGGAAATGGTGATACCCACCATGAAAAAGTCTCTTTGCACCTTGTAGCAGGGTGCCAGAATCCACCCCTGCTCCACTTACCGGGTTGGCAAGTCAACATTGGGAAGGAAGTAGCAGAGCCAAGAGGAACATGAGCACGCGCATTTCAAATGGATGCCGGCAGATGATATTAGGGGCAAACAAAATTGGAAGGGAGATGCCAAGACTCCAAGCAGGGAGCATAGCACCCAGCTGCAGGGGCTGGTGGACAGATCCCTGAACGGTGGGTAAGAGACTTACCAGCGCCAGTGAGGAGATGCTGAGCAGGGCATGCCAGAGCAGCGGCTGCAACTGGAGGGTGCCAAAAGGGGGTGGTAATTGGGGGGTTCCCAGGATAAAGAGACAGAAAGAAAATGAAAAGAGATGTTTCAAGAAGAAGCCACAAATAAGTTAAGCTCGCGGTACGAGACGACGTGCCCTAGCTGCTAGGAACCCCGGCTGGAGTAAGACAGTACCTACAAAGAGCAGCAACACTCGGGTAAGGTGGTGAGGCAATAGATGTCAGGAGTGAGGATTTATTCCTGTTGTGAGCAAAAAAAAATCAGAGGACTGACACCCTGAAGGAACAGTAACACCACAGGAAGGAGGAACCGCCTGGTGACTGTGTGCGCCCAGGATTATGCGGTGTATAACTGCATGGACTGTAACAAAGGGATTTTGCAACATTATAAGACATGGGAAAAAAGTTCTCCTCAGAGGGCATCCTAGGACAAGGAAGATTGAGGGAGGGAAGGATACCGACCCCTCATCACGTATGGCTTCTTCAGTTCAGTGTTACACCGAGCGATGATAACTCTTGATTTTAGTTTACTACCTCCATTGACAGCTTAATAAAGGCAGAGAAAAAGCTGCAGAGACTCCTAATTATCTTTGAGTGAACACCTAGGTCCCCAGGGCAATCTAGATCCTCACAAGACCTAACTACAAGATGCATTGACCCACCAAGTGCTATTAAGATGAGTGGAGACAGGAGATGGGATGCTGCAACCATGTATTTAGGCCTCAACCCTAGGCCCCTTACATAAGGCAGCCTCCCCGCAATATATTTTTTCAACAAATAAGACATCAAGGTGTGGCAGGAAAGTGAGACAGACTGCCCATACAGGAGAACTGCATACTCCTGGTACACAACCGCACAGACACCATGTGTGGCCTGTGGGCTGCAGTTAGGGAACATCAGCATTAAGCGTGCGCAGCTTGTTCTCAGTGCATATCGGCATCTGTAGCTCCAATGCCTCCAGCTGCTGCTATGGATGTGTAATAGCTCTGGGACAGGTCTGGCAGTTCAGCTCCTGGGCCAGAGGAGGAGGGAGGTGAAGTCACAAAACTAAATTAGACCACCGTAGGAAATGACCATCCACTTGTCACAGGGAAGGTTGTGCCAGGTGTCTGCTCCCTGGGGCCTGCTGTGTTAGACCAGCACAGTCATTTTAATCTCTGATTCTAAACAGGATTTCAGTGAAATCATATAACCAGAGTCTGCACGCCAGTCTTCTCTGTGTTCGAAGGCCAGGACTTTTCCCATATGATTGCTGATCTTGAAGTAGCAGACATATACCTGGGCAGACACTGAGACCCCATTTCCCCCTTCTCAGCTATTCCCCATTGGCCTCCAGGCATGCTCCATGTGGCAGACAAATATTGTCACTGCTGGCCTTGCCCAAGCTGAAATCAGGACTCGGAAGTGAAATGCCCAGACCCCAGCCCCAGAGTCCAACAGGCAGCCAGCTCGCATGGATACAACTTCTCTCGAGTGTAATACAAACTCAGCACTTTTCATTACGTTGATAAACCCAGATGCAGGATTCGCGGGATGCAGCTGCGTACTTGTGTCCAAGCCCTGCTCTAGCAAGCGGAATAGGAGTGGGAATGAGAAGGAGCCAAACCTGGTGCAAAGTGCTTCTGATCTCAGCGGGGAGGGAAGAAAAGGAAGGAGATCCATTCTGGAGAGAGAAAGCAAGAACCGGAAGCACGTTTGGCTAGGCTGGGCTCTTGTCTTGCATTTAAATCTCTGTTGGACTGGCCCCCGTTGGGATTGTGCTTGGTGAGGAGAGAGGGTCAAAGGTAGCACCACCATTTCCCACCTCCCACTTCCTCCTGCATCACACATCTTGGGGAAAGGAAAATAGAGTGATGAATGGTGGCTGCGCTCACCCTCTGGGCTCTGGCGCAGCACAAAAGCAGTGACTTCAGCTAGAGTCTGCACTGATCCTCTGATGAGCACAGACAGCTCATTCCACATATCAAGTAAAGCCAGAGGGGTGGGAATGCACCCCTGCCCACTCTGTCCCATGCCAAGTAAAATGGCCTTACATGCCATGCCCTGGCACACATCGCAGGATAACCATTCTCTGGGGTAGGCTATCCCTACCAAAGTGAGACTTTTTGAGTGTCCTCTAGGTAGAAAACCCTGCAAAAGCTGCAATACTCTTCTATTGTGACCATACTGTTTTTATCAGTAAGCAGAAACAAGCTTGATCCAACCTGTCCTCAAGGCTGTATTGGGACCTCCACAGGCTGCAGTATCTCCTGCTTTCCCCCTGCCCCACAACATCACATATATCATTTTCCACCCATGTTTCCCCATTGCCATGTGGTGCCAACCGTGGTCAGCAAGGACATCCTGAGCCCAACTAAATTTCTAATTATTAATTAAGCTACAGGGTGAAACTAAAGAGGAGGGAATCTTGATTTTGGGAATCGGGAAGGTCCGCGCTGGGACTGCGAGTCCCTCTGACCCCTGTCCCTGCAAGATAAGAGAAGAAGAGGGGAACTGTTAAGACAACACTGCATTACCCAGGTTGAAGGTGTAAAAAACTCCCGTATTGTCACCTTTGTGGCCAAGCTGGCTGCTATCTGTGGCAGTCTGGGGTGAGCAGGTCACTGCCTGCCTTCAGCCGTCCCTTCCTGCCAGTGCTGGAGATGCTCCCCTGTCCCACGGCTGTTCTTCACCTGTCCAGCCATGAAGGACGGCTCTGGTCTCCCTGTGCAATGGTACAGAGCCTCCTCCCTGCCCTGCAGCGCTTTGTCACCCTCACCTTGCCGGGTCCAAACAGCTCATCCCCTCTGGCTGCAAGCAGAGCCTCAGTCCCACAGAGGACCTTCCCTGGGGAATCTGCCCGGGGCACAGGGTATTGGAGGACTGACTCCAGGGGATCTGTAAGAGGGATGACTGGGAGAAAGGAGGAGGTGTCAGAGGCCGTAGAGGGGGTGATTGTGGGAGGGTCCCTGGCAGAAGAGGACTCAAGGCCTGAAGTGGCTCAGCTCCCTGCTCTCGGGCTAGCTCCACTGATGCCCTCCCTGGCTCCGTGTGGGCAGACATTTATGTCCAGGGAACTCCCACATGGTCTTACGAGCAAGCTGTTCACTTTCCTGCTCCTCTTACCTGAGCCTCAGTCTCTGTCTTTGAAGTCGCTCCTCCTCTTCCGCCCATTCCCGCTCCCGCCCCTGGAAATAGTGCTCGACCTGCTGCTCCTTTTCCATCCACAGCTGGAGGTTCAATGAGACACAGAAGGGAACAAAGCAGGAGTCAGCGCAGACAGCAGCAAGCACCCCACAGGACACATCCCCACAGACATGCCAGCTACCCTGCCTCAGCCCACTGCAGGGACACATGAGACACTTATTATGTGCTTGTCAATGAATGAATGTGACTGGGATGCACAATCCTGCACACAGAGACCCTTCTGCAGTGCACAGAGAAATACATCTGTTTCCCAGGACACCTTTGCATGTGCATACAGACTCCCGGAGTGAGGGCTCCTTACTGTGTGTGTTTGCTTGTGTTTACATGTATCCAACATCCACAGCCCAACAACCCCATGAGCCACCTCTCCGCAGATATACAAACACATCTACCACTTGAAAGCACTGGGCCGTGCCCCAGGGCTTTACCCATAAATGCCACGTGCCCCCGGAGGCTGAGGAGGCATGGCAAGCACCCTCAGGCGGCTGTGGCACTGTCTGAAATGGGGAAGGAGAGGGCAGGCAAGCACTGATCACCAGTCGGCAACCACCTGCAGATGCTGCCAGTCGCGGTTGCGGCCAATGGCAATTGTAGACCGCCCACAGTCGCTGCCAGCGGTGTCAGTGGTGCGGTGGGTGGCAGACTCCCCGCAGGCACTCCCAGCAGTGATGGCAGTGCCTTTTCGCAGCAGGTGCACCACAACAGAAAGCCTGAGGCACCATTAGCACGTAGGCACTGGACCAAGACTGCATGGGAGTAGTGCTCAGAGCACAGGGAATCTGGGCCCCATCCATGCCTCTGCCAATGACTCCTTGCAGCCATCAGCAAGTCACTCGTGCAGCCTGTGCCTCAGTTTCCCCCTTTATACAAACAGGGCATGCCATACTTATCTGGTTGCTGTTCCTGGGCATCAAATGTATGCCTGGTGCCTCTTTCCAGTGCGTAGGCGGGGAGCTGTCCTTGGACACAATCAGTCTGGTCTGCAGTCTTCCAGAGGATGTTATTGAAATTGCTTGCCCCTACCTGCCGCCATGGGTCTGGAGCTCAGGGAACTGGAGGAAGAAAAGAAATGATTAGCAGAAGACACTCTGGACCCCAGGCTCCCCAAGTGGGAATGATCTACACATTTGCAATTGGTAGGGAAGCAGTATGGGCACTTTCCCTATTTACTTGGGGAACACAGGGCCCAGCAGCCCTGTTTCTTGCCAAGAACTATTATAAATCCTGCTCTGCAGGGGAAAGCTCTGCACATTCAATGGCCGGGTGCTTGGATAAGTCATAATTCAGGGCCTGAAGAAACTGCCATCTTTAGCAGCAAGAACTGAAGCCAGAGGGAGAGGATGAACACCAGGGGAGGCCCCATTGATATAGTTACTCAGGCCTGTATCATTCAGAAATCCCACATGGGACTGCAGAAACAGGGGGAGCCTTCTAGAGGAGTTTGGTCTGACCTGGTGGGAATAACTCAGCAGTAGCATAACTAGAGCTGGGTCAGAGGGCACCAACACTGGGCAAGTGTGCACTCTCCAGCCCTCAACAACACCTATGCCAGGGCATTGCATTTCTCTTTATGCCTCTACGAGAGAGGCTGGTCCTTATTTCAGGTTGGCAGTTGCCCAAAGAGGAGACCAGACAGTGATTCTATTCCAAGAGCCCAAGCTACCGACCAGGACAATTGAGGCCTACACTAAACAGATGGAGAAGCAAGAGGAAAAATAACACAACACAAGGATAAAGACAGCCAGCAGAGATTCATAGCAGCAGGACATGGCAAGGAACACCAAGCATGAGATGGGAGGAGATGCACAGACGCACATACTGTCCTGAAGTGGAAAGCTGCTCCAGGTGAGAAGGAGAACCAGTGTGCAAGACTTTCCAACCACTTCCAGGAGAAATGAAGAAGTCCTGGCAAGCCCTTACAGCCATGAAATAAAATGTAAAGGCAAAATGTCTTTCAGAAAGATAATTTTTCTCCTTTCTTATGGGACAGGTGTGGGCAAGAAGGGAGGAGGAGATGCAGCAAACTGAGAACTATCCCTTCCCCCTGCCCTGATGCCTTTTTTATTTATTTATACACAAAGAAATTCAGATGCATGCGTACACTCGAAAAATAAAATGGATATCCAAGGCAGCCTGGTTGGAAACCCCAGGTACAGGGCCTGACACAGGCTGCTTTATGACATGTGCCCCTTTATGTCACGTGCCATCACAGCACCGTGGAGACTTGTGATGTGGGAGGGAAAAAGACATTGTCAAATCATTTTTCTCATACCTCTATGGTATCCCCTGAGAGCGAGTGTTTAGTATTTCTAGGTTTCCCAGCTGTAACATTATATCGATTGTTCACTGTCTATTTATAGTATTAGCAATTAGCATATATGTTATTAGTTCCTTAGTTAGTAACTTAATATTAGGTAGTTTATATAGTTTGTAGGTTAATTTATATAGTCCGTTGCTCCATATTAGTTGTAGTGGAAATTAATTTTTAAGAAATTATTAATATCCCCTATTGATAAGACACCCCATAGTTTATAAGGATAGTGTGAGGAAAAAACAAGAATGGACAGAAGACCAGGATCCCGCCCAGTGCGTGTAAGTGGCTTGCTAGGGCTTCTCCTTCATTTCTCTTGCTCTAGTTTGGGAAGTATTTCACGCTGGTTCTGTCTCTCACCTGAGGCTTTCTGATACAGGACACTGTCTGGGTCTGTGCATGTTCTCCCATCTCGTGTGCTTGGGGATCCTTGCAACCTCTTGCTGTTTAATTTGTGAGTCTCTTCTGACTCTTCTAGTGTGTCACTGTCTTCCTTTTTCCTCCTGCTTCTCCATGTGTTTAGTGTAGGCCTCTGTGCTCCTGCTCTGTAGCTTGGGCACTTGAAAAGGAATCACTGTCTGATCACATTTTGGGCATCTGCCAACCTGCAATAATGAGCGGCCTGTCTCACAGGGGCATGAGGAGAAATTTAGTGCCCTGAGCAAATGTGTTGTTGAGGGTTGGAGAGTGCAACACTTGTCCAAGGTTGGTGCTGTCTGGCCCCGTTCTAGACATCCAAATGCTGGCTCACTCCTATCCTCACCCTCACCCTCACCTTCTCCCTTCAGTTCCTGCTGCTGAAGATTTCAGTAGCTTTAGGCCCTGCAATATTACCTCTCAAAGCACCCAGCCACAGAACGAGCAGAGCTTTCCCATGGGGACCAGTGACTGTAATAGTCTTTGGCAGGGTCCAGGACTTCAGGACCCTGGGCTTCCCCATAAATAGGGAAAGTGCCCCTGCTGCATCCCCACAAACAGCAAAAGAGTAGGTTATCTCCACCCAGGGAGACTGGGCCCCAGAGCACCTTGTGCCAATTCTCTCTTCCCTTCCTCCAGGTCCTGGAGCTCCAGGTCCTGGACAGCCGGCACAACAAGCCCATCCTGCTCACACCTCTGGGAAGCTTTATCACCACTCCTGCCGGGTCAAGGAACAGCACCCCGCCCCGCCCCTCGCAAAGCTGGACAAGGGCAATGAGCAGAGGTTTGGCACCCGGCAGCAGCAACCAGGTGAGTGTGGCATGAGCTGAGCATTTCCAACCATGTGGCTATGGTCTGCTTGCAGAGATGGGGTAACTGAGACACAGGCTGCACGAGGGACATGCTGATGGCTGCAAAGAGTCATTGGTAGACCATAGAGCCTGGTAGGCATGTGCATTCAGCACTAGTCCCACATGCTCTTGGTCATTTGCCTCGGAGCTAATGGTGCACCACGCCACTAGTTGCTCCAGGAAAGGCTGTGTTCAGACAGGTTGGATAGGATGCCACTTGGGTAACCCTGCACAGAGCCTGAGCTGCCTGCCAGGGCCCTGTGATTCCTGGGACCACTGGGGACAGTGTGGAGCAGAGCACAGCCTCCTGTCCCCTTGGGATCCCACAGAGTGTGCAGAAGGACCTCCAGGCCAGGGTCATTTCAAGCTGCTTTAGGTACTCTCTCTGTTTCTTGGCAGGATGTCAATAGTCTCAATGAGTGTTTAAGTATCCAAAGCTGCCGGGGATTCCTGCCAATCAAGAAGTGGGACCAGCGGAGCCAGCCACTGGCAGAAATGTAAAATGCCCTTGTCCAGCTGCAAGGGCTGAAGAAGCTGGGGGTGCTGGGGAGAAAGGTGAAGGCCTGGGGCATGGCCCTGTGCCTCTGAATGGAACAATATGGTCACAATAGATGCTCATGCTCATCTAGGTTTTGCAGGGTGGACTACTAAGAGGACACACAACCAGGCTCACTTTGCCAAGGATGGTCAACCCCATAACTTGTATTCAGACAGCACGCCACAATACACAGCTGAATAATTCAAATGGTTTAGGAGAAAATGGGAGTTTGTGCTGCCCTTTGTGCTGCCTTTCCTTCCAGCACTGGGGACCATTAGCTCCTGCTGGGGAATCAACATTATAGTTTTATGAAATTATTGCTTTATTGTTGATTTTACAAACAAACCTGGATACTGTGGTTTATATCATATCTGCAAGACCACAAGTGAAGTGGGTCCCGAATAATGCTAAGTCCTTCTCCTCAGACTGCAGATAGAGAAGCCAATCTGAATCACGTTCCTTCTCCCTACTCACTGTCTCAATGGCACAGTTGGAGCCAAGTTTCCTTCCCCAGACACAACCAGTTGCTTTTGCTAGGTGTGTGAAGAGATTGGGATTGTCAAGAGCACAGATTAACCCTAGCAGAAGGCTGGGACGATTCCTCACCCTCCCCAGCATCCCCGTGCTGGCTGAGACTCGCCTGGACTCCGGTAAGGTACACATCAGGGACTGAAAGCAAGAGGACCAGAGCCATAATCCTCAGGGTGAAGCTCTGAGATCACTTCGCTCCCTTCTTTGGCTTGTAAGGGGAAAGGACGATGTGACAGTAGGTAAGAGGAGGGGTGGGCAGAGTACAGGCTGCAGGTCACATCTGGGCCGCCAACTGATCCTATCCAGCCTGCCAACTGCTGCTGAGCGCCAGAGGAGGGATGGATGTGCCCAACACCTCTGCACTCTGCCACAGCTGGGGCTGTGTCGGGATGCACAGCACACAGACTCCTCCATCCAGTGCAGGCAGGCGACTATGATGGCTACTCAGCTCGTTGCATCAGGGCCCATGTCATGTAGACCCAGGTGCTGGATGTTGTGGTGGCAGGATTGTGCAGTGCCAACAGGAAACTAGGAGGCAGGGGTCTGGGTGCAGGGGGCACAGGGTGTAGGGTCCTGGGCAGCGGGTAGTTCAGACTTGTCATGGCAGTGGCAGAGCAGCGTGGTGCAGGGAGCAGCCATCCCACCTCAGGCTCAGTGTGGAGGCCAGAGGGCTAGACGGGATCATTTGCACCCCACACTGCCCTGACCTTCAACACATCACTAGAAGTCCTTAAGTGGCCCTCCAGGCCAAAGAATTGCCCACCTTTTGGACAGAGCAACTTCCTTAGCAGATTGTGGTAGGATGGAGCAATGAGGGGCCTGCTGTGGAGAGAGAGTCTCCCCCCAAGCCCAGGATAAGTGAGCGGCTCCAATGGGAAAGCCCTGCATTTGATTTTCAATCTGAATTCTGGAAGGCATTTTTTTGGCCAGAGGCTCCCAACTCTTTATTCAAGAAGAGCTAATTAAATTATGGAAAAGCATGTGGGGGGTGCATGAACAAAACAGTCCACAGTGCAACGCTTTTATGTTCAGTAGCGGGAACAGTGACAGGCACCATGAAAAAGTCCCTTTGCACCTGCATAGACATTTTTAATGGATTGCGCATGGCCTGTGGGCTTCAGTTTGGGAACATCACCATTAGGCCTGGGTGACGTGTCTTCGGTGTAGCTTGGCATGTTCAGCTTCAAAGCCTCCAGCTGTACCAATCCCCTTATAGCTCTGGGATAGGCCTTGCAGGTCAGTTCCTGGGCCGGACGAGGAGGGAGGTGAAGTCACATAGCTAAATTGGCCACCCTAGGAAATGACCCTCTTAATGACCATCCCCTCGTCACAGAGAATGCTGCGCCAGGTGTTGTGTCCCCTGGGACCTGCCACATTGCCCCACCACAGTCAGGTTTTACCTCTGATTTTATACAGGCTTTCAATAAAAACCATGCCACCAGATTCTGCGTATCAGTCTTCTCTGTGCTCTGAAGCCAGGACTATTTCCATATGGTTGCTGACCTTGAAGTTGCTACTCACCAGGGACTACATTAAGACCCCATTTCTCCATCTCAGCCATTCCACATTGGCCTCCAGACATGTCCCATGTGGACGGAAATCCAAGTCACTGCTGGCCTTGCCCAAGCTGTAAGCAGAGGCCTGGAAGTGAAATGCCCAGATCCCAGGTCCAGAGTCCACCAAGCAGCCGGGCCCCAGGGATCAAACTTCTCTGGAGTGTAATACAAGCTCAGCATTTCTCTCATTTTGTGGGTAATTCCAGAGTTTAAATAAAGAGGGCGACATCAGGGGGGAGACGCATCCTTGTGCTCCATGAGGAGAGAGGAGCAAAGGTAGCGCCATCATTTCCCTCCTCCACTTCCTCCTCTGTGCCACATCTTGGGGAGGGGAAAAGGAGTGATGAATGATGGCAGCTCTCACCCCCTCAAGCTCTGAAGTAGCATGACAGCAGTGGTTGCGGCCAGAGACTGCACTGATCCTCTGATGAGCTCAGACAGGTCATTTCACAGGCCAAGCACAATCAGAAGGGGTGGGAACGCACCACTGCGCTCCACAACCCAGCCCTACCCCGTCCCCCTCGGGAAATCTGCCCCTGCAACGGGGCTAATGCAAGGGAGATTGTGTCACATAACATAGATTTAATAGATTTCATAGATTTCATTGACATCAGGGCTGGAAGGGACCTCGGAAGATCATCGAGTCCAGCCCCCCGCCCAAAGGGCAGGAAGTCAGCTGGGGTCATAGGATCCCAGCAAGATAAGCATCCAGTTTCATCTTGAAGGTGTTCAATGAAGGCGCTTGAACCATCTCCGGTGGCAGGCTGTTCCAGACCTTGGGGGCTCGGACAGTAAAGAAGTTCTTCCTTGTGTCCAGCCTGAAACGATCTTGAAGTAGTTTGTGACCATTCGACCTCATCATCCCTTGGGGCGCTCTGGTGAACAAACGTTCCCCCAGATGCTGGTGGTCACCCCTGATAAACTTATAGGTGGCCATCAGATCACCCCTGAGCCTGTGCTTTTTCAGGCTAAAGAGCCCCAGGGCTCTCAGCCTGTCATTGTAGGGTCTGCTTCCCTGACCTCTGATCATGCGCATGGCTCTTCTCTGGACTCTCTCAAGCTTCTCCACATCCTTTTTGAATTGTGGAGCCCAAAACTGGACACAGTACTCCAGCTGCGGCCTCACTAAGGCCGAGTACAGGGGGAGAATGACGTCCCGAGATTTGCTTGAG
>NW_005843695.1:22578-23816 GCF_000455745.1 Alligator sinensis | reverse complement strand
GATCGCTTCTGACTCCAGTGTCCACATCATTAATGAAGATGTTGAACAGTATGGGTCCAAGGACAGAGCCTTGGGGGACCCCACTGGTCACAGGACACCACGATGAGTGACTTCCATCGATTACTACCCTCTGGGTCCGACCCCGGAGCCAATTTTCCAGCCAGTGGATCGTGGAGGACCCAAGGCGACAATTGGCCAGTTTCTCCAAGAGGCGATCATGGGACACCAGATCGAAGGCTTTTTTGAAGTCAAGATATATGACATCAATCTCTTCTCCCTTGTCCAGGTGATAGGTCACCTGGTCGTAGAAGGAAATGAGATTGGTCAAGCAAGACCTACCCGCAACAAACCCGTGCTGGCTATCCCTTAAGATGTTGGCATCGGCCAGTCCATTAAGGATGGCCTCTTTAATAAACTTTTCTAAGATCTTCCCCGGGATAGAAGTTAGGCTGATGGGCCTATAGTTAGCCGGATCCACTTTCCTCCCTTTCTTGAAGATAGGCACCACATTGGCCTTCTTCCAGTCTTCGGGCACTACACCAGAGCGCCAAGAGTTTTCAAAGATCCGTGCTAGAGGCTGGGCTATGATGCTCGCCAGCTCCTTGAGTACCCTGGGGGGAAGATTGTCAGGGCCAGCTGACTTGAAGGTATCCAGCTTCTCAAGATGTTCCTTCAGAAAGTCAGCATTAATGGAGGGCAGGGGATCACCCTCACCCGGACTTCCTGGCCCTGTAGCAGGCATGGGCGTCCCATGGGACTGATGAAAGACTGACGCAAAGTACCTATTTAATAGGTTGGCTTTTTCCTGGGTGTCAGTTGTCAGTTGCCCCATCTGGTTCAGCAGGGGTCCAATGTTGCCCCTGCTTTTCCTCCGGCTCCCCACATATCTGAAAAAGGACTTCTTATTGTCCTTGATGCTCAAAGCTAGCTGGAGTTCAGTTGCAGCCTTGGCTTTCCTGGTCTGCTCCCTACAGGACCGGACCAGTGCAGAATAATCCTCCTTGGAGGTGACTCCCATCCTCCACCCTTTGTAGGCCTTTCTTTTTAGCCTCAGGAGATCTGCTAGGTCATCTTGGATGATAAGAGAGTTCAGTGCACGGAGGGGGCAATGCAAAGATCTCTCTCAGTGTGGCTCATGGGGAAGTCTTGGCCCAGCTGCTTCAGATGGATCCTATACTCACAACATGTAAGAAATGTCACTTTTGGGAAAACAACAGCAGATCCTGAGGGAAGACTAT
>NW_005843695.1:9670-22568 GCF_000455745.1 Alligator sinensis | reverse complement strand
TTCCTAGGCACTGCAGCCTGGCTCTGGGGGTTTTCGTCAGGAGTGGGGGCCAAGCAACAAGAGCTGATCCCAAAGTATGAACTATAGATGTTGGCAGGTCCCTGTAACAACTTGCAGGTTCCCCAGGGCTGGAGCACCAGCTGCAGTGGGGATGACTGGGAGGGCGATGCCAGGAAGCTCCATGTGCTCGGAGACATGTAGTCCCCAGGCTCCAGTGCTGGCAGGTAGAGAAGCAGCACACAGGACAGAGGAAAAGCCCGGCGTAGGGGCCAGTTGCCTGGGCTCTGGGAGACAGAAGCATCCGGTGTCCCCGTGCTGCAATAACCCCAACAGAAATGAAGCCAGAAACATGCAGTAGGAGAGGACACTGATATTTTTTATATGGAAGTGCAGGTCTCTGGCTGGGGAGACTGAGCCTCAGGGCAGTTTCTGCCATCATTTCTTCTATTTCTCCTGTTCCCTCAGCTCTTGGTCCATGGCAGCAGGCAAGAGCAGCCAACTCCAGAAATGTCGCCTGGAAGGCTGCAGACCACACCAACTGCTTCCCACCCACAGCATTGGGCAGATGTTTGGTGCCTGGGAGCAGCAACCAGGTGAGTGTGGCATGACCTGAGCATTTCAAACCATGTGCCTGACATCTGCTGATATAGACGTGGAAACTGAGGCAGAAGCTGCACGAGGAACTTGCGCATGGCGGCAAGGAGTCATTGGCAGAGCCATGGAGGGGGCCTGGGAGCCCTGTGTTGTGAGCACTAGTCCTGTGTGGTCATGGTCCAATACCGAGCACTAATGGTGGCCCAGGCCTCTTGTGGCTCCAGGAAGGGCTTTATTCAAACAGGCCTGGCTGGATCCCTCCTGGGCAGCCCTGGACAGAGTCTGAGCTGCCTGCCAGGGCCCTGTGATTTCTGGGGCTGCTGCCAATAGTGTGGAGGAGGGCACAGCCTCCCACCACCCTGGGGTCCCACAGATCAGGACTGCAGGAGGCTGCAGGTCAGAGACTGAGAAAAGAAGAGCCAGGGAGGATCAGGCTGCATAGGCGGTGGAAGGCCAGGGCTTACAGGGCCTAGCCCCCCGAAACGCAGGGCAGCGGTGGCAGCACAGAGGACTGCAGGGCAGCCTGACTGTGGGCTCTGGGTGGCTATAGTTGTGGGGATGGGAGTGGGGAGGAGCGGGAGGGACACTCACAGACAGACATGCGGCTGTAGACTACAGATCTTCCCAGGAATTAAGCACCCACCAGTAAGTCTATGAAGGGGAAGGGGTAGGGGGGCAAATCGAGGTCCCTGAAGTGAGGGAGGGTGTGGGGCAGGGGCCAATGGGGCCCTAAAGCCATGATGGGTCATGGGACGGGCATAGTCACAGGGCTCATCCAGGGGTGCAGGACGGGGCGGCGGGGGGAGAGTCCCATCGCTGCATGCACTGCCGGGGAGGCATGGGGCACATGCCCACAGTATTTATGCACGGGGCGGAAGTGGGCTGCGCTGCGGGCTGGGCTCCGCTACCATTGCCAGGAAGCTGAGTGTGTGTGCATGTCTGTCTCCATCCATCTGTGTGTCGAAGTATTTCTTTAGTTTACGTTTTACTCAGCCCTCCCAAATCATATTTTTCTTCCTCCTCCTATGGGCCAGGGTAATGTGGGATTGGGGAGTGTGAGTGTGAGGTCACAGTTGGGGGAATAATTTCCCCTGTCACTGCAACTCCACAGTGGGTGATTCCTGGCTTGTGTGCACTGGGGGTCAGCAACACTTGCAGAAGGAAGGGGAGGTGGGCTTTAACCATAGGAGATGCAAGAGGTCAGAAGGGAAGCTGCATTAACAAGGGCGTTGTGGTGGTGCAGAGTGGAGCTGCGAGGACACGTTTCCCTTTTTCCTCTCTGCAGGGAGCTGCCACTTCCCTGCATGATCCTCACTGCAGAGTGAGACCTTCCCCAGGCAGCATGCTCATCTGATGAGCTGATGCAGCACCGAACCACCCCTGGGGTTTGGAAGCTCTTTTCTACAAGCCACCTGATCGCCCCTCATTGAATGTGGAGGCAGGTGTGGGAAGGGAGCTGGGTAGGGATGTGGGGAAGCAACTCAGGCCCACGCTCAGGAGCAGGCTTGTCAGCCCGTGCCCTGTTCTGCACCTGGGCTTCACCTCCAGCATGTCTCTGAAGCTCCTCCACTTTGAAGGACAACCCCATCGCAGCTCCGCAGCAGAGTGGGGCTGGGCTGGATGAGACCAAAGAGGCTGAGTGGGCTGAGTCCCAGCCTGCCCTTGTTTCGGGGAGCACTTTGGGGGCCCAGTGTGAGCAGGCTTTTTTGTACATAGCTCCTATAAAGAGTTTCGTGAGCAGGACACCTTTATGCCCTTTTCACCTCACCCCAGGGGAGATGGCAGCCTGGGCCTAGTGGCAGAGTCCGGAGACTGCTCCCTGTTCAGCTCCCCTTGGTGTTGTCTTTAACTGTATTGAGTGAATGTGTCTCTAGGGTAATGCTATAGGTCTGTAACCGTTTTGTAGGGAGCATGGCTGACTGTGCTTGAGGAGAAGGAGCGAGGTCCCGAGAGCCTGGATCCTTGTCATCCGGTCTGCGGGGCTGCCTGCAAGGCTGGACACCCGGCAGTGCGGTGAACCACGTTCCAGGATGCGCAGCAATTAGTACAGCTGCTGACAGCTTTTCCACAGATGATGTGGCCCCACGCTCCACATCCAGCCCGTAGGCTGGACCTGGGAAAACCATCTGGCCAGGCAAGCTTAAGACTGGTGTTTTAGAGCACAGGATTCTCACAGGGACCTTGTTGCCCACTAAGTTTTCTTTTTTTTTTCTTCATTACAGCCATGAAATCGAATGTAAAGGGGAAAAGAAGGAATCCAGCCACAGGAAAACCTGGACATTCAAAGGAAAAATCTCCCTCCCTCTGGGATGCACAGGGAAATCTGACATGTTTTGACTCCTGATCCCACACAGGAGCTTTGGAAAATGAGGTTTCATGGAAAAAGCATCACTTTTCCCTGTTAGTTGGGAAGGGTTTAAATAAACTATTGATTAGAGAAATGTCTTGCAAGAAGCTTTTACTCCTCTTGTGGGGCCAGGAGTGAGGAAAAGGGAAGAGAAAGCACAGGAAACCAATCAATATCCATTCCCTCTGCTCCCCTGTCTTATATTTTGTTCACAGAAAAAGAAATGCAGATGCCTGTGCTTTGAAGGAAGAAAGAAAAGCCGTGGCAGCCAGGTTGAAAAATCCCAGGTACAGAGCTTGATACAGTGCCCCTTTTGGGCACATGCCCCTTTAAGACATGTATCATCATGTCACCGTGGACACTTGTAATGTGGGAGGGAAAATGGCATTGTCAAGTATTTTTTTTCATACTTCTGCTGGCATCAACCGAGAGAGCTAGATACGGAAAGTGTGTAGGTTTACTAGGGTTCCCAGTTGCTGCATTATATTTATCGTTGTCTATGTATTTTTAGTATTAGTGATCAGGATTTCTGTTGTTAGTAGCTTAATATTAGTTGGTTTATATAGTTAGTAGCTTAATTTATATAGTCAGTAGCTTTATATTAGAAGTGGCAGGAATTAGTTTTTGGGTAATTCTTAATATCCCCTAGTGATAGGAATTTCCATAGTTTTATAAGATTAGTGTTAGGAAAACAACCAAGAACGGATAGAAGACCAGGATCCCGCCCAGTGCGTGTAAGTGGCTTGCTAGGGCTTCTCCTTCATTTCTCTTGCTCTTGGTTGTAAAGTCTTGCACGCTGGTTCTCTCTCTTACCTGCAGCTTTCCAGTGCAAGGACACTGTCTGGGTCTGTGCATGTTCTCCCATCTCATGTGCTTGGGGTTCCTTGCAACCTCTTGCTGTTTAATTTGTGAGTCTCTTTTGACAGTCTTTTAGCATGTTGCTTTCTGTTTCCTTTTCCTGCTGCTTCTCCACCTCTATAACGTAGACCTCTATGCTCCTGGTCTGTAGCTTGAGCTCTTGGGATGGAATCACTGTCTTTTCTCATTTGGGGGCATCTGCCAACCTGCAATAATGACTGGCCTGTCTTGCAAAGGTGTGAAGAGAAATTTAGTGCCCTGGAGAAAGATGTTTTTGAGGACTGCCTCCGCCCCCCGCCCCGTGACTGGACAAGGGGTAATAGGCAGACGTTTGGTGCCTGACAGCAGCAACCAGGTGAGTGTGGCATGGCCTGAGGATTTCCAAATATATGGTCTGCTTGTGTAGATGGGGAAACTGAGTCACAGGCTGCATGAGGGACATGCTGATGGCTGCAAGAAGTTATTGGCAGAGACTGGTGGGAGAGAAAAAGGCATTGCTATGTATTTTTTTCT
Source organism: Alligator sinensis (assembly GCF_000455745.1). Lineage (NCBI taxonomy): Eukaryota > Metazoa > Chordata > Crocodylia > Alligatoridae > Alligator > Alligator sinensis. The sequence continues at coordinate 18,256 of NW_005843695.1, read as the reverse complement.
CATACCTCTGTTGGTATCAACTCAGAACAGTTTCCTAGAGTTCCCAGTTTTTTATTGCATTGTTAGTGATAAGGATTTATTTTGTTAGTAACAGCTTAATATTAGTTAATGTCATTAGTAGCTTAATACACATAGTCAGTAGATTAGTATTAGGATTGGTAGGAATTAGTTTTTCAGAAATTCTTAGTATCCCCCATTGATAGAGTATCCCCTACTTGATACGGGTAGTGTTAGGAAGAGAGCAAGAATGGAGAGACGACAAGGATCCCGCCAAGTGCATGGAAGTGGCTTGCTAGGCCTTCTCCTTCCTTTCTGCTGCTCTTGGTCGTAAAGGCTTTCAGACAAGCTCTCTCTCTCACCTGGAGCAGATTTTTTATTGTCTGGGTTTGTGCATGCTCGAGAGAACATGGTGTTCCTTGCAACCTCTCCATGTTTAATTTCTGAGTTTCTTTGGTCTCTATTTTAGCGTCGTTTGTCTGTTTCTTTTTCCTGCTGCTTCTCAATCTGTTTAGTGTTGCCCTCTATCCTCCTGGTCTGCAGCTTGGGCTCTTGGAATGGATTCACTGTCTGATTTCATTTTTGGGCACCTGCAAACCTGAAATAACTGACCTCTCACCCTCTGGCCCTGGTGTAGCTATGCTATTGCTGATCCATTCCTATCAGGTCACACCAAATTAATTTACAAGGCTCCCCCTATTTCAATAGTCCCATATGACATTTCTGAATGATACAGGCCCAATTAATTATATAAACGTGAACTCCCATTGTGTTCATCCTCTCCCTCCTGCTTCAGTTCCTGCTGCTAAAGATATCAGCAGCTTCATACCCTACAATATTACGTATCCAAGCACTGGGCCACAGCATGAACAGAGGTTTCCCTTGAGGAGCAGGGATTATGATGGTTCTTGGCAGGATCCATGGGTGCTAGACCTTGGGGTTCACAACTAGGTAGGGAAAGCTCTCCTGCTGGTTCCCCATAGACTGCAAAGGAGTAAGTCATCTGTGCCTGGTGAGCCTGGGCCCCAGAGTGCCTTCTCCCAGTCATCTCTTCTCTTCCTCCAGTTCCCGCAGCCTCAGGTCCATGACCGCAGGCAAGAGCTGCCAATAGCACTAACGCCGCCTGGAAGCCAGAGAACTGCTCCCACCAGATCTAGGAACAGCTCCCACACCCCCATGCACCAGACAAGAGTAGTGAGAAGACATTTGGCACCCGGCAGCAGCAACCAGGTGAGTGTGGCATGACCTGAGCATTTCCAAACATGTGCCTATAGTCTGCTTGTATAAATGGGGAAACTGAGGCACAGCCTGCATGAGGGACTTGTTGATGGCAGCCAGGAGTCATTGGCAGAGCTATGGATGGGGCCTGGGAGCCCTGTGCTTTGTGCACTACTCCCATGTGGTCTCGTTCCAGTGCCTAGGAGCTAATAGTGCCTCAGGCCTCCTGTTTCTCCAGGAAAGGCTGTGTTCAGGCAGGTTGGGCAGGAGCCCTCTTGGGCAACCCTGCACAGAGTCTGAGCTGCCTGCCAGGGCCCTGTGATTTCTGGGGCTGCTGTCGACAGTGTGGAGGATGACACAGGCTCCCACCAACTTGGGATCCCAAACAGCCTGCAGAAGGATCCTCAGCCCATGGCCATGTCAAGGTGCTTAAGGGACAGTGCTCAGCTTCCTGGCAGGATGTCAGCAGTCTCCATGACTGCTTAAAAGTTCAAAGCTGCCGGGCTTTCCTGCCAGTCCACAAATGGGACCAATGGAACCGGCAGCTGGAGGAACTGGAAAAGGCCCTTGTCCGGCTGCATGGCATAGAGAAGCTGGTGGTATTTTGGAGAATGGTGAAGTCCTAGAGCATGGCCGTGCTCTCAAGGGGTAGATGTGTTTGTGCATGTGCTGAGAAGTGGCTATTGGGCTATTGGGCTTTGGGTGCTGGATGCATACAAACACAAGCAGACGCACACACACACACAAACACACACAGTATGGAGCCCACACTCTGGGTGTCTCTGCACACATTTGAGGGTGTCCTGGGTAACACATACATGTATAACGCATGGCCGTGCTCTCAAGGGGTAGATGTGTTTGTGCATGTGCTGAGAAGTGGCTATTGGGCTATTGGGCTTTGGGTGCTGGATGCATACAAACACAAGCAGACGCACACACACACACAAACACACACAGTATGGAGCCCACACTCTGGGTGTCTCTGCACACATTTGAGGGTGTCCTGGGTAACACATACATGTATAACGCAGGTAGTACCGGGTTAGGTACTTCCCTCTCCAAGCAAAGGCTGCTGAAAGGTGGCATATATGGTTATTGGGCTGTGGGTGCTGGTTGCATGCAAACATAAACACAAACACACACATACACATAGTAAGGAGCCCGCATTCTGGCAATCTGTGTGTACATGTGAGGGTGTCCTGGCAAGAACACACCTGTCACTGAGCCCTATAGTGGGGCCTCCTTGTGCATGATTGTGCAGCCCCGGTCACACTCATTGATCAACAGGCATGTAAATGTGTCAAGTGTCACTACACTAGGATAAGGAGGGGCAGCTGGAGTATCTGTGGGGATGTCCTGAGGGGTTGCTTGCTGCTGTCTGCACCGACTCCTTCTTTGTTCCCTTCGGCGTCCCACTGAACCTCCAGTTCTGGACCAAGAAGGAGCAGCAGGTGGTATTTTCAGGACAGGCAGAAGGAGTGGGAGTAGGAGGAGCAGCATCTTCAATGGCGGAGGCTGGGGTGAGAGGAGGAAGAAGGTGAAGGGCTTGTTCATGTGGGAGGTCCCTGGGCATTAATGCCTGCCCATATGGAGCGAGGGAGGGCATCAGTGGTGCTGGCTCTGACAGCAGGGTGCTGAGCAGCTTTGGGCCTTGAGTCCTCTCCCTGCCAGGGATGCTCCCACACTCACCCCCTCTACAGCACCTGACACCTCCTCCTTCCTCCCAGTCATCCCTCTTACAGATCCCCTGGAGTCCCCCTTCTCTGTGCTCTGGGGCTCTGTGCTCTGAGCCCAGGACTTTTCCCATACAGTTTGCACAGCTCCAGGTCCCTGGCAGCACGCGAGAAGCCCATTCCATTAACACCACCTGGAAGCCTGTGGACCACCCCCTCCCCAGCACTTGGCTGGACAAGGGTAATGGTCCAATGTTTGGCACCTGGCAGCAGCAACCAGGTGAGTGTGGCATGGCCTGAGGATTTCAAACCAAGTGCTTATATTATGCTTGTATAGATGGGGTACCTGAGGCACAGGGTGCACGAGGGACATCCTGATGACTGCAAGGAGTCATTGGTAGACCATGGAGCCTGGGAGCCTGTAACAGGGAGCCCTGACCCTGTTACTAGGAGACACGGTGGCCCCTTTATGTCCAGAACCTTCCCATCACGGCCGGCCGGTCACGTAGGGGTTAAGGCTCAAGCCCTGCAGCCGGTCAGGGGACAGGAAGAGGGAGGCCAGGACCCTACAAATGGCGATTGGAGAAGGCCAGAGAGGCAGCAGGGAGGTGGACTCCCAATGACTGCGGTGCTGCAGCTGCAGTCTCTGTCTGAAGACTACACCATGCCCGGAGTCATCCTCATGATCATCTGAAGTAAGCAGGCATGTTGCCTCCCTTGTTTGATGTTAACAACCGGTGGTTTGGGTGAGGCTATTTGGGGAAAGAGGAGGCCTCATTTGGGGGCCCACTGCAGTGTGGGGACCCCGGTGCCAGAGCGGGCACAGCATTTTGGGGTGAGCTGACCCCAGCATCAGAGAGGGCGCAGCATTTACGGGTGAGTAGACCCCAGCACCACAGAGGGGTAAGAGCCCGAGTGAGGGGTTGGGTTTTTTTGAGAGCTAGAGCCTGGGAGTCAAAACCCTGATTAGTGGGGCGGGTTTTTGGGGTTTTTTTTGACTGACAGGCCTAGCTAGAGAGAGAAAAAAAGGGGTAGGCCCACAGTGGCCTAGACCCCAACATAAAGAGCAATTTTCAAATACCATCTGTGAGGCTTGGGCTGCAGTGTACGGGAGGAATGGAGCCGCAGATAGCGCCCCCTGGCATCGGGGCAGAAAATGGGCAGCCTCCCGCTTAATTACATCATTTAACTAATTACCAACAAGGCATGGCAGGTAAGGAGGTGGGCGGGGCTACGGTGAGATCAGCCCTGAGAAGGCCACTTGTTACAGAGCCCCATGCATTGGGCAAAGTCCCATGCCATCTTGGTCCTTTCCCAAGGTTGCCAGGAGATTCATGGATATAACTCTCTACCAATAAGGCCTATTATCACAGTTACTGCAAAGCTCATAAGGGTTATTTTTAAAACTTGGAGACTTGACAGTGGACAAAGTGTGGTCAGCGATGTAGCCCTAGCTCTCAGATATCCTGAGCTGAGGAAATGTTTAGAAAAACATAATTCTGGCGATTAATCACTAAGTTCAGCTTCTCCAACTCCGCAGCTGTTGGGCCAGTCACTGTGGGGCATGCAAAAGTACATTTCATTCAATCTCTTGTGTGATTAGAAATCAATGGACAAGTGGTGGGATTGACCTACAATCATTTCTGTTGGCAGGTAATTCTAACTGATGCATATCCAGCAAAATGAATGAAGTGTCCTAAGGGTGTCCCAGGCCACCTGTGGCTCCAGTGAAGGTGAAGTCAGGCAAGATCCGTTCTGGGCAACCCTGGACAGAGCCTCAGCTGCCTGCCAGGGCCCTGCAACTACTGGGGCACCGGGGACAGTGTGGAGGACAGCACAGCCTCTCACCCCCTCGGGATCACACAGAGTGTGCAGAAGGAACCCCAGCCCATGCCCATGTCAAGGCACTTAAGGGACTGTCCCTGGTTCCTGACAGGATGTTAATAATATCAACGAGTGCCCAAGCATTCAAAGCTGGTGGGCTTTCCTGCCATTCCAAAAATGGGACCAGGAAAGCCAGCAGTGGCAGAGATGGAAAAGCCCTTGTCCAGCTCCATGGCATCCAGAAGCTGGGGGTGCTGCAGAGAAAGGTGAAGCCCTGAGCCACGGTGTGTCTGTGGGGATATGTCTTGTGGGGTCGCTAGTTGCTGTCTGCACTGACTCCTTCTTTGTTCCCTTTTGTGTCCCATTGACCCTCCAGCTCTGGGTTGAGAAGGAGCAGCAGGTGGAGAAATATTTTCTGGACTGGAGGCAGGAGTGGGAGGAGGAGGAGGAGTTGCTTCTAAGGCAGAGGCCAAGGCTTGGGTAAGAGGAGGGGGAAGGTGAAGGGCTTTCTCATAGGCCCATGTGCGAGATCCCTGGACATTAATGTCTGCCCACACGGAGCCAGGGAGGGTGTCAGTGGGACTAGCTTTGACAGCAGGGAGCTGAGTATCTTTGTGCCTTGAGTCCTCTCCCTGCCAGGGACCCTCCCACAATCACCCCTGTACAGCCTCTGACACCTCCTCCTTTCTCCAAATCATCCCTATTACAGATCCCCTGGAGTCCCCAATACCCTCCACCCCAAGCACCTTCCCCAGGTTGGGTCTTGTCTGGCACTGAGGCTCTGCTTGGAGCCAGAGAGGATGAGCTGTTCGGGCCCATCAGGGTGAGGGTGACAAAGCCCAGAAGGGCAGGGAAGGGGCTCCATGCTATTGTGTGGGGAGACCAGAGCCATCCCACACAGCTGGAAAGTGCCAGAACAGCTGTGGGACAGGAGAGCATCCCCAGCACTGGCAGGAGAGGACAGCTGAAGTCAGGCAGCGTCCTGCTCAGCCCGAACTGCCTCCGTGACCAGCCAGCATGGCCACCACAGAGACCACAAAGGAGATGTTGTGCCCTGAGCCCTGGGAGCTTCAGTGTTTTCCTAACATTTCCCCTGTTCTTCCATTTCCTTGCAGGCACAAGAGTTGGACGGACCCGCAGTCCTGGGCCAGGCCTTTGCTCTTCCCCAAGCCAAAGCTACCTCCCATCTAGTTTGACCTCCAGTTTGAACAAATAATTCAAAAATTAGTTGAACTCAGGATGTCCTTGTTGACCTTGGTTGGTACCACATAGAAAGGAGGACACAGGGGTGCAAAAGGGTATATCGGATATCGGGCAGGGAGGGGTGGGGGGAAGGAGGACCTGCTGCAGCCTCATGAGGTCCCAACACACCCTTGAGAAAAGATTGGGACAGAAGTTCCTCCTTGCCCTGTGGAGACTGGTGATGTCAGGGAGAAAAAGGCATTGTCAAGTATTTTCTCTCATACCTCTGCTGCTATCCACCAAGAGAGCTAGATAAGGAGAGTGTTTCGGTTTACTAGGGTTCCCAGGCGTTCCATTATATTTATTGCTGTCTAGGTATTTGTACTATTAGTGATTAGTATTTATATTTTTAGTAGCTTAGTTGATAGCTTAATATGAGTTAGTTTATGTAGTCAGTAGCTGAATTCATGTAGTCAGTAGCTTAATATTAGAATTGGTAGGAATTACTTTTGGAGTCATTCTTAATATCCCCTATTGATAGGATTTTCCATAGTTTATAAGAGTAGTGTTAGGAAAAGAAAAAGAATGGATAAAAGACAAGGATCTCACCAGGTATGTCTAAGTGGCTTCCTAGGGGTTCTCCTTCGTTGCTTTTGCTCTTGGTTGTAAAGTCTTGCACGCTGGTTTTCTCTGTCGCCTGCAGCTTTCCGAAAAGCATGTGCCATTTTCCCTCCTAGAACATACTCTTGTCTTTTTCCTTCACCTGAAGAGGACTCAAGCTCCCCAAAGTCACTCTGCACTGGAGAAACTTTTTCAGGTGAAGCATCACTGCTATCACCAGGAAGCAGCTTCCTCATGGGCTTTCCTTCGAACACACATGACAGTGGCTTTAGGAGCCGCTGTAAGGAATGCAGGCAGGATACTAGCTGCACATTTTCCTGTTTTTTTCACATATAAGTACTAGGTTTTTAAATGACCAGCAAGTGCAAGATCCTATCATTTTGCCCTGCTGATTTTCTTTTTGACAGACCTTCTACCTGACCTAATCCTGATCCTGAATGTGCTCATATTGATCCTGAGAACAAGACCCTCCACTAAGGAACAGGAATTTGGTCAGTGAGGAGCTAAATTCTTCAAGCTTACTTACTTCTGCTAAAAAATTCTCATCAAGGGACCGAATATCAAAATAGAGTTGGGGAAAACACACACCAAGAAGAAACACATTTTTCATTCAGCAGATATAGTTTTAAATTCTGTAATTGTGAGAACACCCAATCACTTGGTAAAAATTAAACAATAACAAGGAAAAAAGGGAAAATAACAAAAGCTTCTCCAAATCAAATGTGTAAGTCCTTGCAATGGCCCCATTTCAAATTAGCTAAGACTTTACATAAAGCAACAGTGCAATGCAGGTCATTTCCAGTTCTAGTGGCATTTACAAATCCCAACATTTTCTAGTCTATTTTAGTCTAGTCAGAGCCCAGCACACAGGGAAGTGTAGTACATCTCTTAGGGTTGACAGGCCAGTTCTACCATCTGGATCCTCTTCCTACACTTTTCCCGTCCTCAGACAAGATGATATAGGGATGAGCCATGTCTGGATCCAGAATCACTTTCTCTGCACAGGAGAAGAGAGAATCAGGGCATTGGGACAGAGCTGTGTCCTCAGGGAGAGTTTGATCATGTCAGTGACAGAACCAGCCCCAATTTGAGGGTGAATTAGAGAGTTTCCTGCCCTCCAGATTTACACAGCCCTGACTGGAAGGAGTTTTGGGGCCTTAGCATAGCGCAGGACAGGTTGCAGAGATGGGTTAGTGATAGACAGAAACACTTGGCTGGGTCCAGGCTGGGACTCAGTATTGTTTCCCTCCTGCCCCTGTCTGTCACAGGAGGTGGGGGTTAGAGGCCCCGGTGGCACAGGGAGTCCCAGCAGGATATTATGGGGCAATCATGGAAACCGCTCACTGTCCCTTACAGTTTCTAGTCCTCATTTCAAAAACTCACCCTGCTCCACTTCGCCAGTCCAGGACTCGGTCTCCCACAGAGACATTCCCAGTTGTGCAGGCCATGGCAGAGACAGCATAGAGCACCAGGATGCAAGATATGTTTGCTTTTAGCTTTTGTACTGCTTATGAATGGCTCCTTTTTCTCAAGTCCTGAGTGGCTAACAGAAAGGAAGAGTCTCCCTTTGTGGTAAAGAGGAATGAGAAAAATATATACCCAAATGGCAGGGGAGGAGTGTGTGTGTGCATGTGGTGAAGAGGAATAGAGTATGGGTGTGCTGTGGTGTGTCTGCATGCATTAGGAAAAGGGTTAAGGATTTACCAAATGAAGAAGTCAACTGTAGTAAAACCAGGGAGGAAATCTTGATGCTTTAAGAAAATGACATAAGAGAAAAATCATGGTCATGGTGGTTGAATGGAGGAGCAGAGACTTTCCCAAATCTGCTCTGACCACAACAACAAACCCAGCTCCTCCAATTTCTGTTATCAGCCTGTGTAGCTCCTTTTGTCTGTGACTGCAGCATGGATGATACGGAAGAGTCATTTCCTTACTTAAGAGTGTCTCGGACAGCCAGAGCCGACTCGAGTTGCGTTAGAAATTGGTCGTACGTTAGGGCGGGCTGGTGAATGGAGAGGCAGACACAACTTATCGGTTGCAAAAAACTTTACTCACGCCGCTTGCAATCACG
>NW_005843695.1:2194-5252 GCF_000455745.1 Alligator sinensis | reverse complement strand
CGCGCTTCTTTCAGCGCCATTTTCTGCTAGCAGCATCATGCGGCTGGCATTGTTAATGAACGCTGCTCCGGAGCCCTTTGCTGTCCGCTCCAGCGACTCCTTACCAGCCGTATGCATCTGCACCTCCAAGTTCGCATACTCCCTTAGTAGGCCCGTTACTGCACGGAACAGCACATTTATCATCTTTCCCTTCTTCCATTTAATTAGACCCCACTTTGGCTTGTGACGGCCCTCAGTTTCTAAATTCTCCCGTAGCTGAACGAGGAGCTCATGGCCCCGCGATTCAGGCACCAAATCCGGACAGTTGAACCAGTCCGCGGGGGTGGGTTCCCCCCCCTCCTTTAAGTATCGGGTGCATTGAGCGAACTCCTGAGCGGGGGTCAGCTTTTCTGCCTTCCAGGGAAGAAATCTTGATGCTTTAAGAAAATGACATAAGAGAAAAATCATGGTCATGGTGGTTGAATGGAGGAGCAGAGACTTTCCCAAATCTGCTCTGACCACAACAACAAACCCAGCTCCTCCAATTTCTGTTATTAGCCTGTGTAGCTCCTTTTGTCTGTGACTGCAGCATGGATGATACAGAAGAGTCATTTCCTTACTTAAGAGTGTCTCGGACAGCCAGAGCCGACTCGAGTTGCGTTAGAAATTGGTCGTACGTTAGGGCGGGCTGGGGAATGGAGAGGCAGACACAACTTATCGGTTGCAAAAAACTTTACTCACGCCGCTTGCAATCACGACGCAGGTGGTCCGGTCGTCTGAACAACCACACGAGTTGTTCCAGCTGGCGGGGCCCAAGCCAGTTAATCCGTCCGCAATTCAAAGCCGGGGGGAAAAGTGTACGTCTGGGATTGCGCTCGGCGATGGGAAGAAAGATCGATAGGTGATCAGTCTATCGATCAGCTAGCCGCAAGTCAGATCTCTTTAGAGGCACTCTGCAGCGTGCTCAAAGTTCTTCGACTTGGGCGGAAGTTGCGCGGAATTTTAAACGGCCAGCGAGCCAATTACTAGCCGCCACGTGTGAATAATTTAGCACTGGCCAATAGCGGGACACAAATTTGCATTCGAATAGCGGGAGCTCTTTGCACCGTGCATTTCTGTACTGCAAGGAAGAAATGCACCCTGCAAAGAAGGCTGCAAATTGGCGGGAACTCTCTTGCACCGAGGTTCCTCTGTGCAGCAAAAACCCTCGTTGTGCAAGAGGCTCTCATGTGGCAAGAAAATCCCACTGTGCCGAGGCACCAAAAATCACTGGGTTGTGATAAAGAGGAGTCCACGGTAGTAACTGCTGAGTCTGCCATTGGAAAATAGGGAAATAATGGAAAACCCCATCCCAGATGTAGTGCTGATGACTGTGGGTGGAGGAAGACTGTGTACTGAATGGCAAGCTTAGAGAGCCCTGAATGATGACAGGAGGGCAGGGAGTCAGCACCAGAAAGAGGAAGATTAGAGAAAATTTCCCCTCTTTATATATGAGCATGATCATGGGAACGCACATGACTGTGCCCTCCACCAACCCACCCTCACTACTCCAGTGCCTTCCAGTTGCTCCATCTGTCCACTCTGATTTCTCCACACCAGGCCTGTTCAGCTGGTGGTTTGTATATTGTTCAGTTGAGGTTCTTTCTAACATTTAAAGCTTTGATTTTTATGCAGCCATGCAAAAATTTTAACTTAGTATTGAAAGTTGTCAAAAATATTCTCTAAGAGATTTTTTCTCTAGGTTTGAACAATAAAAGCTTCATCTGAGTCAGTTCCTGTTGTACTCAGTAAGGTAAAAGTAGGGCACTCATGTTAATGAAAACTGGAGGGAGAAATGAAGAAACTGGCAACCACAGACACCTATTCAAGCACCTGAAAATTATAACTGAGCAACTTATCCCTTCACTAGGTTCCTTCCCACCACTTAGCTACTTCCTTTTCCCAGGTTCTCCACTTTTACCACCACTTTGAGAAGTCTACGGACCCCAGAGCGATGGAGATGGTGAAACCCCCAAATAGTCATTCTGGTTACAAAAGGTTTTGACTCCTTCCATCTTGGTAAAAATATTCTCATGTCCCAAACGGTTAATTAGTCCTAATGTATCACTGTAAAAAGGAGACATTGATCCATGATGATTTTTCAGTACCTGGATGGCTCATGATTCTTCTCTGAAAGCAAATGGAAATAGGAATGAAAACTCGTCCTAGCAAAGGTTGCAGCAAAAGGACTTTTGGATGAAGACTGAAGTAATGCTTGATAGCAATGGGAAAACTCTTAAAGACCAAACAAAGCCATTGTCCCTTTCTGCCTTTGCTTCTATCCAGACACCATATATCAAAGTGGTGCTAAGCCACAATGTCCTGTTTGACTTCTCACCAAGTTTTAGTGACGAAACAGCATTTTACCTCATCCTCCTAGATGAGGAATTGTCTGACAAATTCCTACTTGGGTCACCAACCAGTTGGATTAGTCTAATCCACTATATCAGAGCTGACAATGAACTCTCTTGAGTAGTACACAATGTCGTCGCCACTCTCTTTTCATTGCTCAGGCTATTATGAGCACATAAGACATGCTCAGGTCCCTATTCCAATTCACAGTTGGCTTCCAATGGCAGTTTAGGATTTAGGCCTTAATCAAACATCAACTACATTAATGGCAATATTTCAGTTGTGAGGGACCGCAACAGCTGGTGAGCACAAATCCCAGGAATAAATTGATGACAGCTGTGGGCAGAAGCAATGTGGCTGAGGTAATGTTGCTCTAAAACAAAGTTTAGAAATGAACTTAGAGCCTTGGTCATCCCTAGAAAGGTCTATAAAACCTTGCTGCCCAGAAAGTCTTTTCAGTACAGCAGGACCTGAACTTGGAGTGCTGACGCCTCCTCCTCAAAAGAAACAAGGAACAACATTGTGTCTTATTTCAGGGGCGGTTTTACCCATAGAAGAGACAGAACTAGGTACTCTATGAAGTCCATAAGTGTCATCACTGTTTAGCATTTACGCATAAGGAGCAGACAGTCAGCCGAGGGGCAGGATAACAGCAGGAGATGGAGAGAGATGAGAACATGGATATATT
>NW_005843695.1:0-2181 GCF_000455745.1 Alligator sinensis | reverse complement strand
AAAAACTCACCAAGTTTCTGTTGAAGGTCACCTAAATAAGACACAATGAGAAAGAAAAACACACTGATTGAGTCTCTCAGTGGATGGACTTAACACCAGCCCTCTCAAGAGAAAAATCTATCCAAAGACTACAAAGGTATGGTCTACAAAGACCAGGTATCCCGGCTAGACACAGTGAGCTATGAGGTCCTAGGGCAGGATTCCTTTTCAAGGATATGGGCTGGCTTCAGAGCAGCATAAAGTTCCTCATGACCCCAGCTCCATGTGTGCTGGGCCGGAGGTCACTTGGTCATTACACTGACCCTGATATGAACATTGAAACCCTACACATCCCCTATATGAAAATCTGCACAGTCCATATCCTGATGACTGCACTCCTATGTTTCTGCTACACTGATACTTCACATCTGACCATGGGAAAGCATAACCATCATTTTATTTCACTGGACAAAGATTTTCCCTTTCACATGGGAAAGAGATGCTGCAGCATGTGCTAGCAACAAGGGTATTTTAGGGACTCTGCAAGGTTTGTATTATGCACACGGTAAAGCTGGTTTCACCATTTCTTAATGGGTATTATTTCCCATATAAGTTAGATTAAGGTATTAGAAGAAAGCTCCCTTACTAAATAGAGTATAACCACCCTTAGAAAACTTACGCTTTATCTTGAGGAGATATACAGTCAAGAGAATAAAGCAGAATAATACCACTAGCATCACACACAGTGCCACCATCCAGGGATTCACCTTTGGGAAAAAGGGATCTGAAAAACAAAATGCCTGGGACTTCCATTAGTGTGCAACTAGTGACAAAAATCAAGTGTATTAATTCCACAGAAACATATAACTATTCTCCAACTATTTTCCAACTGGTTTTACCTGAGGGCAGAATGAGAGCACAATCTCTTCAGCACTCCTCAAAAACCAGAAACTGATTCTAAATATGCCTCTAACTGAACACGTCTGCACATTCATGAATGCGCCGAAATTACTGCGCATTACATTTAGTATCTGTGGGTGTCTGTACACGAATGTGGAGGCTTCTACAATGTGCTGGGGTCCCATGTGTCAGAGCAGACTTGATTATTGAGACTTCCCATAGGATAGGGAGAGTCAGGCACCTAGGAACATGATCCATAAATGCTACCAGCTAAAAGGTCAACTTGGTTTTGGGCCTAATCTGGAAAGTCATCTGGATTGGGCTCTGAAGGTGAAATGGGCAAGAGAATGTCCCATTTCTGAGTGCCTGCATCACTTAGGCAGTTCTTATTATGTCTAGCAGCAACGGTTTAGGCTCCTAGAGCCAAATCCTATGTCACTTCACCTGGCCAAAAGAGAGTTTTCCAGACCCGTAAGAGCCATTTCTGGTACTTACGCTTCATTTGAAGTGTTAGCAGTGGTGTGGTGTGGATGCAGAAACATCCACATAGCAAGTGCACATGCTCAGTAGGCTGCATTCTGGCCAGGCCGGTACATGGCAAAGTACATGCATACAATGTGTATTCATAATTCACAATATTATGTCCCCCAAAAAGTCTCTTGCTGGCAGCTTTTGACAGAGAATAAGGAGGGTTATCCTGTGTTTAAGACCCACTAGTTGATAGGTCAGTTCACTTGCCTGGAAAGAAAGAGACATGGATCCTAGGCCTGCCTCTCCAGATGGGGTTTGAAACAGCATCTCTTGTGACCTCCTAGCATAGTATGTAACCATACTGCGGCAAGTCACGTACTGATCCAGCCCACCTTTGGAAGTTGAGTCATTCTACTTTGTATTTACAATTCACTGGCTAGAAGAGATGGAGAGTAGTTGGAAAGATGGACTAGGTGTCAGCTTCTGTGGTCCCTTCCAGCCCTGTTTCTCTGGGTCTATGAGTCCATGACTTGAGATGATGGGCAGGGCTGCACACCCTTGAGGAGAGGAGAGCTGTGACATGGATCTTTGAATCAGAGGTGGTTATTAGATGTGCATTGCTCTACGTGCCGGCCTCCTCAGTCACATTTCTGCTGGTGGGGTTAATGCCTGAAGGAGACAAGCTAGAATGTGAATGATGTACAGCAGGGAACTGGCCGTGTCCTCCTGTCTTGATTTCTCTCATGGACAAAGTTCACAAGCCCTTACATGTATTATGTTCGGGGGGGTTGTGGAGCTCTCCAATATGGAGTCACAATTGCTAGGAAGCAA
>NW_005843694.1:59356-63211 GCF_000455745.1 Alligator sinensis | reverse complement strand
TTTTCAGTCCTCTGGCACCACACCAGAGCACATTTTGAGAAGCATATATGGATGCAAGCCAGCTTTTTGCTCACTTTACTAGCTGCACATCACATTTCAGGCTCATGTTCATCTTGTGGTCAATGATGACCCCCAAGTCTCTTTCTTCCATAGTGCTAGCCAGTGTAGCACTTTCAAGCCTAAAAGGATGCTGCAGGTTTTTCCTCCCAAGGTTGAGAGCCTTGCATTTTTCAGGGGTAAACACCATCAGATTCTCATCCACCCATTTGCTGAGCCTGTCCAGGTCAGCCTGGATCACCCGCCTGTCTTCAGGTGTGGATGCTTTGCCCCAAAATGTGGTGTCATTGGTGAACTTGGACAATCCACTTCTGACTCTAATGTCCACATCATTAATGAAGATGTTGATCAATATGGGTCCAAGGACAGAGCCTTGGGGGACCCCAGTGGTCACAGGGCACCATGACGATTGACTTCCATCAATTACCACCCTCTGGGTCCGACCATGGAGCCAATTTCACAGCCAGTAGATTGTGGTGGACCCAAGGCCACAATTGGTCAGTTTTGCCAAGAGGTGACCATGGGATACTAGATCAAAGGCATTTTTGAAGTCAAGATATTTGACATGAATCTCTTTTCCCTCGTCCAGGTGATAGGTCATAAAAGGAAATGAGATTGATCAAGCAAGACCTACCCGCAACAAACCTGTGCTGGCTGTCCCTCAGGAAGTTGGAGTTGGCCAGTCCATTAAGGATGGACTCTTTAATAAATTTTTCTAAGACCTTCCCTGGGATAGAGGTCGGACTGATGAGCCTATAGTTTGCTGGATCCACTTTCCTCCGTTTCTTGAGGATAGGCAACACAGTGTCCTTCTCCCAGTCTTCGGGCACTACACCAGAGTGCCAGGAGTTCTCAAAGATCCGTGCCAGGGATAGGGCTATGATGCTCGCCAGCTCCTTGAGTACCCTGGTGTGTGGACCATCAGGGCCAGATGACTTGAAGGTGTCCAGCCTCTCACGGTGTTCCTTCACAAGATCAGCATTGATGGAGGGCAGGGGATCACCCTCACCCGGACTTCCCTGTCCCGTAGCGGGCATGGGCGTCCCATGGGACTGATGAAAGGCCGACACAAAGTACCCATTTAATAGGTTGCCTTTTTCCTGGGTGTCAGTTGTCAGTTGCCCCATCGTTCAGCAGAGGTGCAACGTTTCCCTTACTTTTCTTCTGGCTCCCCACATATCTGAAAAAGGACTTTTTTTATTTTCCTTGATACTCAAAGCTAGTTGGAGTTCAGTTGCAGCCTTGGCTTTCCTGGTTTGCTCCCTGCAGGACCAGACCAGTGTAGAATATCCTCCTTGGTGGTGAATCCCATTCTCCATCCTTTGTACACCTAGGTAATTGAACGACAAGCAGGGAATACAAGGCAGGAGCCTCTGGCTGTTAATTGACAACAGCCTACCCAGAGGAACCTCCCATTACAAAACTCTATTCTACAAGCCATTTTAAGCTAACCAAGCCAAAGAACTGATTCCTGGAACCTGCAACACACAACCATTGAGTCAGTCAAGTCAAGGTTGGACTCCAGAATCTGCACCATCGGGTGGAACCCCCAGTGACTGTGACTGACAACTGTCATGCTCTACTGAAGACCCATGTGGGACAGCGACCTCCAGATTGAGCAGCCAAGATGATGCTGGGGAATCAAAGAAGTCTGCCAGAGAGGGAAAAAAGGCAATGAAGCATGACCCTCAGTGGTGCCCTCTTTCTTTGATCAGCACCAGAACCTATGGACCAGAAGGACAAGCCAGTGAACCCCTTCTGGAGAAGACATCGCCTTGGAGGGAGCTTTGACTGGCCATTGATAGCAGGCTCCAGCACCTCGGATAGGTAGATATACAAACACCAGTGCTCTCATAACCACTACAGCAGGTACTACATAGGTTTGAATGAGCAAGTGCACGTGTGTGTGTGTGCATGTAGGAAACCAATAACCCTTTTGGTTCCAGTCCTATGCAGGGTATAATAGTTTCACACCCCCATACAATAAACTTGATATTAGACGTCCCACTAGTTAGTCTTAATCACCAACACTGTCACTCCAGGGAGCAGCTGCAGTGCTGGCCTGTACCACAGCACATCACCTCCCAGCACCTGGGATGCAGGGGACCAGAACCTGTCCAGAACCTTTCACAGTTCCTGAACTTAACAAGGTTTTGGGCACTCTCAAGTCTGGCACCGCCACGGTCTATGACAACATCTCCCCCAGTTCTTGAAGCAACTCAGCCCCAACTCAGCCCGCACTCCCATTGATTCAGTTCTTTAAAAGGGTCACATGTGAGGGAAAGCGGCTGTGGATCTGGCTCATGTCAAAAGTCACCGGCTCCTCAAACCGGGAAATGACCAAACCAGATGTCCAGCTATTGCCTGATATCACTGTTGTGTGCTTTGAAGTCCTGGAGGGCCTGATTCTTCAGCACAGATCCCCAGAGGTGGAGGTGGAGAGCATCCCCAGTATTGATCAAGCTGGTTTCCCACAACATTGAAGCAGATGCAAACGAGCACTTGTGCTAACAACATTAATTGGAAAGGGTTTTCAAAGGAACCTTAAGACAGGTAGTTCTTTCATTGGCCTCACAGCAGTGTATGATACCACATGGCACTGGTCTGCACATAAAGTTAGCAAGAGTCCTGGAGCAAACTTCCCAGGAATGGAGTCCTGGCAGTTATGGGCCCACATAGACCTGCCCTCCCTCCCCCCCCCCCGCCCCGCCTTATTGTTTCATAAATGTTGAGTCCCAGCAAAGCTGTATCACTGAGACTAAATATCCAGGCTGCAGCCAGACAGGCCTGGCTCTCTTTTGTTGTGTGCTCAGGCCCTGGACAGGACAGGCTGTGCCCCAGTCTGTAGTTTTATAGCTGTTGTGTCCCAGCAGAGCTGTGTGGCTGAGCCCCACTGTACGTTCACTGTGCGCTTGGGGCCTGGCACGTTTTGGGACTAGCACAGGTTTTTGTTGTAGCTCTGTGTGGTATGCGAACCGTTTGGTTGGTGCTAGTTGCAGGTCAGGCTCTTTTGCTATTTGCTGGCCCATCTTTGAGTTCCTTTGCAGGGTTTTTTTTTGCGCAAGCAAAGCTTGGATCAGGACTATGGATTTTGGGGTGCACTATGCTTGTTGGAGCCACAGTAAATCCATCCAAAGTGACTGCATAGAAGCAGAGATTGGTGCCCTACAGCTTTCCAAGGAGCATCCAGGGGCCTCTTGTACTGCAGAATGATTTACACTCTCGAGCAGCTCCCCACGGCACAGTGAACCCCAGGAGCAATTCACAGGACCCTTTGGAGTGTAGCCCGCCCCTCCAGCCCATTTCTAGAGGGCAGGTACTGGGGTGCAGGACCTCAGGACTACCTTATGGGGGATCCCCCAAGTCCCAGACTGCCTCGATATGGTGGAAGCCTCCCCAAGAGGGTGCCACCTATAGACTACATTTCATGGCTGGGAGAGGTTTAAATTGCATTCAGTGTTTTTCTGCTCTGGTGACTTCCCAAGTGCAGAGGTGAGGGTAATTGGGCTGTAGCTCCCCAGGTACCCCTGCTTGTCCTTTCCACTTAGAAGCATTTTACTGGCCCTTCTCCAGACCTCTGAACCTCACCCATGCCCCATGACCTGACCAGTATAGTTCCCAGGGACCAGTTCCTTCCAATCCATGGGGGGAAGCTCCTGAGGCCCTGTTGAGGTGGATGCATTCAGATCCAGCCAGCTGCCTAGGAAAGGGTTTGGGCGAGCTCTGGGTATGAGTGACTGGTGCCTCCTGAATCAGGGCGGGGCGGGGGGGGCACCCGCCGAAGCCACTGACCCTGTC
>NW_005843694.1:58876-59295 GCF_000455745.1 Alligator sinensis | reverse complement strand
TCCCAAAGAGGGTGCCACCTATAGACTACATTTCATGGCTGGGAGAGGTTTAAATTGCATTCAGTGTTTTTCTGCTCTGGTGACTTCCCAAGTGCAGAGGTGAGGGTAATTGGGCTGTAGCTCCCCAGGTACCCCTGCTTGTCCTTTCCACTTAGAAGCATTTTACTGGCCCTTCTCCAGACCTCTGAACCTCACCCATGCCCCATGACCTGACCAGTATAGTTCCCAGGGACCAGTTCCTTCCAATCCATGGGGGGAAGCTCCTGAGGCCCTGTTGAGGTGGATGCATTCAGATCCAGCCAGCTGCCTAGGAAAGGGTTTGGGCGAGCTCTGGGTATGAGTGACTGGTGCCTCCTGAATCGGGGCGGGGGGTGGGGGCACCCGCAGAAGTCACTGACCCTGTCCCTACTGACAGCATC
>NW_005843694.1:56398-58445 GCF_000455745.1 Alligator sinensis | reverse complement strand
CTTGCTAGGGAAGGTGGGGACATTGCTGCTCCCACCAATGGCAGGGCTGTGGCCCTGCATCCGGCTGAGCTTAACGGCCCCTACCTGTGGTCAAGACCACTTCTGCTTCTAGGTGATGCTGCAGCATTTCTGCTCACTCCAGCAGCCCTGCACCACACAGCTGCCTTCACGGTGAGCTGCTCTGTGCCCTGCCATCGGCATGTATGAGGTCATGCACTTCTCCAAGGCCCCCCCAGGACAGAGTGCGACCCCCCAAGAGCAGGAGAAAGGTAGGAACCAGCACCTCTCCCCCACCCAATCTTATCCCAACGCTGCACCTTGACATGCCCCTGTGTGTGCACCCCATGCAGGACTGCACACAGCTGACAGCACCTCCAAGACTCTCCAGCTGGGCCTGATGGGCCTGTTGCCAGCTGGGTACAGGGCCAAGTAGTGCAGAGGTGACTGTGAGGGCATCCTCTACCATTTCCAGGGCTCTCCCAGTCTTTTCCTTTACACATCCTTGCAAATGGCCTGCCTTAATGTCTGCTCTATTAACTTGTTGGGATTGAGGAGAGGTCAATGGGTCTATAATTCCCCAGGTTCCTTCTTGTCTTTTCCAGAGAGGTGGGGCTATTGCCGTTTTCCCATCCTCTGAAACCTCACCTGTGGCCCTCATCTTGGTTTGTGCCATTGCTAAGGGTCCCGAGGTCCGCTCTGCCCTGCCTTTGGGTGCCGTGGGGTGCAGTTCCTGAAGCTCTGCTGACCTGAGTTCATGCAGACCCATCAGAGGCTGTCAGGGAGGGACTGGGTGTGGTGATTTCTTGTTGTGCACTGAGTACATTTTGGGAGTGAGGCCAGAGGACCTTTTGGACTGAAAGGGCCTTTTCTGAGAGTTGGAGATGTAGCAACCACAGCCTCATTTCTGTTAAAGACAACAGAGTCCAGATTCTCGCAGGGCACTTGGTGTGCCTGCTGATTTAAGAGGTCAGGCATCAATGGATCGGGGGCAGGGTACCGCTGTTTGTGAGTGAGGACCTGGAAATATGGTAACTGTAGAGGGCTGGAATCCCAAAGAGTAGCTTGAGAGAGACCAAGGGTCCTGGTAGCCCAGGAGGATGTGGCCAAGACCAAGGGTGTGAGGGCCCGGAGAGGGACTGAGCAGTCTGGGAGCCCAGGAAGAGGCTGTGTGGAGAGATCGAGAGGTCTGAAGTCCCGGAGTTGGGCTGAGGGAGGCCGAGGGGTCAGGATGCTCAGAGAGGGGCTGCATAAGCCATGCATGGACCATCAGTCAGGATGCTGATTACATGGCTTGGGACGTGGTGTAGGGACAGAACAGAGCCATGCAATTGGCCCCTAAGGCCTTGACCACAAATACAGTGGTCACTACAATAAGACCAGGGCAGCCTCCTGTACTCTCCAGAACAAGAAACATCATCAGCTAGCAGCCCAGGAGATCCCGCCATTGCAGCCTGTGCCCTGCTACCTGGGCCCTGCTCCGCCAAGGGCTGAGGGCAGCTGCCGGCCCCATGGGTTGTTTTTGCTGCTGGGATCTTGCTCCCCAGGAAAACAAAGCCAATCAGAGCCAGGCTGCTGAAACTCCCTGTGGCTGGAGTCGTCAGAGGGTCTTGTCTTCACAGGTGCTCTCCCGCCCATATCTCCACCAACCCATGCCAGGCCTGTCTTTGCCTTTGAGGGCAGGGCCGTGGTGGCCACAACCAATGGCAGGGCCATGGCCCCACAACTGGTGTTCCTTGGCCACCCTCACCTGTGGTCAAGGGCACTTCTGCTTCTGGCTGATGCTTGTGGGACATGCAGCACCAGGCCCAAAGGCACAGGCTCTGCCCCAGGAGCCCCACAGCTGGGATGGGTGAGAGCACGATCTATGCTGAGCTGTGGTTCTCCAAGGCCCCACCAGGAGAGTGCATGGCCACCTCAGGCACAGGGGGTACATAGGAGCCAGGAGTTACCTAGTCTTGCCCCAGCCCCACACCCTGACCAGCCCCTGTGTCTGCACCCCCTTAGCCCCAGGTGAGGCCGATGGCACCTATGAGACCCTCCAGCTGGG
>NW_005843694.1:48828-54253 GCF_000455745.1 Alligator sinensis | reverse complement strand
GGACATAGGCCCCGTGGCGCTTGGTGGTTGCGGGGGGGGGGGGGGGGTGGAGAGTGGGGAGGGTTCTGATCCACTCCCGAGGGATTCTGCGGGCATTAAACCTCCATGGCACTGCCCACCCTCAGCCATGCCCAAGGGCACGTCTCACTCAAGCCAAGTCGGATCGGAGCTGGGTGTGAGCATGGTTAGAAGGATCCTGCCTTGTTCATGATGTGTGTGTTTGTCATGGTAACCCTCCAGGGACATCAAGGAACCAATGTGGGAGAGAACCAGGGATCCTGGTTTTCCCTGATATAAAATCACAAATTCCATGATAAAAAAACCCCCCAAAAACAAACCCATATATTCTCTCATAAAAAACCCCAAAGTCTGTGATTAAAATTAAACCCCATCTCTCCCACCCCTGCTCGTAATTCTTATTCCCCCTAACAGCATTCCTGGTTCTCCTCATCCCTCACCCACAGCCCCTGCACCCCCAGCCTTTCAGGAGAAGGCCCATAGCTACTGGGGTTATAGAGCAGGGTCAATACACCCCTGCCCCACTCCCCCCTGCTGCCTGCTGTGTGTGGGGGGGAGTGGCCGGCTCCCCGCCGCTGTGCACACCCCTGAGCGGGACAGTGGGGACCCTTGCCCCCCTGATCTGTGCATGGAGCAGGCAGGTTCAGCCTCCTGCCCTGATTGCCTCCACCAGTGCTTCTGCAGCTCGGCAGGCATGACCCTAGGAAGAGCAGGCCTGTGTGGAGAAGCTGCTCGCTGCTGCAAGATCAGCACTGCCCTGGCAACACACCTCCTGTGCATGCCGCTGGTTTGAGGGTTGTCACCCTGCCCCGCTGCTGTCACTGCAGCCCTGCATGCAGAAGGTGCATTGCCAGGGCAGCACGCAGCTTGTCTTGCAGTGCCTGGACCAGAAGCGGCATGCTATATGACTGAGCAGGCTCTGCCCTTCTCTGTGTGGTTTCCCATTTACCTTAGGCTCCAGGAACGGACAGTGAGCCTGAGCCTGAGCCTGAGCCATGCCCTGGGTGGCTGAGAGTCTCAGGCCCCAACTTTTCCCCCTCTCCCTCCGCCTCCAGACAGGTTTGGGGGTTTCCCACCCTTTTTGCAATTAGCTCTTGCAGGCTGAAACTCTGACACTTGCAGAGCTCTTTGCAGAAATGGGAAATCCATGGGTATCTCTGCTAAAAGGGAAAATCTATTTGTTTTTCTCTGATGAAGTTGGGAAATCCATGGTTTTGTCTTTTTTTTTTTTAACATGGGAAACAGAAAACCAGGATCCCCGGAGAGAACCCAGGCAGCCTGGCTTCCAGCTCTGCCCTGCCTGCTCTGCATACTAGATCCCACTCCCACCCAGAACTGGGGAGAGAATGCAGGCATCCTGGCTCCGTACTGATGAACAGAAAACTCCCCAAATAAGGAGGCTCTGTGCTCTGGTCCTCCCCTAGGATGGGGGGAGCCCAGGGCTAGACCCAGCCCTGCTAGGCAGAATTAGGATTAAGAACAAGGTCTGGAGGGGGAGGATTTCGTGTCTGCCCTTATAGGGGCTCCAGCACATAATGGTTCCCTTCTAACACCTCCTCTGGCCCTCTGCCTAACACCACTGGGGCCTCACTGCTTCCAGTCAGCGCAGGAAGTGTGCTGGGTGGGTGGGTAAGATGGAGCCTGGGAGTTATGACTCCTGGGTTCTCTCCCCACTTTGGGGTGAGTGAGGTCTAGGGGGTTAAAACTGTGGGGCTGGAAGCCTGGATACCTGGGCTCTCCCAGCTCTGGGAAGGCAGTGGAGCCTGACTTATAAAGCCTAGACACACCCCATATGCTGTGTGGATATACCCCACCCCCACACACACACGCATACTCTCTGGCTGAGCATCCTGGTAGTACAACAGCATGCCTGGGTCCCAAGCTCTGTGTGCCTCTCCACTGGGCTGGGGTGGGGGGTGCAGGGGGGATGTTGTACATCTCCCCATCCTCAGCCAGGCCTGGGGCAGGGAAACAGTGTGGTGCGTGGGAGTGGGGCTAAGGATGTGGGTGTGGGAGTGAGAACCACTGCCCAGCTGGGTGTGAAATAGTGCTGCCCCCTGCTTTGTGTGTGCATGTGTTCCCCACTGCCTTCTATGTCTGTGTGTGCCCCACTAACCCCTAAGTCTGTTTTTCCCCCAAGCTGTGTGTGTGGAGATTTGCACACCCTTCCACCTACGTGCATGTGCCTGTGCTTATGCCCCCCGTAGCCTGCATGCACATGTTCCCCATGCACCCCCTGCCCTGTGCACACCTCACTCCCCCCATCTTCCCCCCCAGGTGAACCAGCCATGCCGGTGCAGCACTCCATCTTAGTGGGGAAAACCAAGGCACTGACATGTCCAATGGGCATCGTGCACCTCCTGGAGGCCCTCTTCACCCGCATCGCCTTCAGCCTGGCAGCCAGCAATAGGGGCTGGTGGCATGCCAACAGCATGTGGTGCATGTTTTCGTGGTGCTTCTGCTTCGCTGTGACACTTGTGGGGCTTCTGGTGGAGTTTGTGGGGCTCCAGCACCACATGCCCGTCTCCTGGAAGAACTTCCATATCACCTTCACCATGTATGCCAGCCTTTTCACCCTCTCAGCCTCTGTCACCTATCCTTTCACTGAAGTCAGAAACGAACAATACTGCTTGGAGCAGGACTACTGCATTGCTGCCACTTTCTTCTCCTGCCTCGCCTGCATGGCCTACTCCGTGGAGGTCACCATGATCCACACTACACCAGGCAAGGTCACTGGCTTCATGGCCACCATGCCTGGGATGCTCAAGGTGGTGGAGACCTTCATTGCCTGCATCATGTTTTTCTTCATCTTCAACTCAATGGATCAAGACTGGCACGGGGCCTTGAATTTGTGCCTGGCCGTGTACTGTATCTGCTTCATCCTTTCACTGGTTGTCATTGTGCTGTGCATCAGCGAGTGCATCAGTTGGCTGCCTTGTGCCTCCAACAAGATCCTCAGTGGATACACACTCCTGGCTGTACTCCTCTATGCCACTGCCACCATCCTCTGGGCCCTCTACAACTTTCCAAGTAAGCACAGGCAGCCCAAGTGGGACAGATACTACTGGGATCACACCTTCTGTGCCTGGGATAAGCCAATAGCCATTACTGTGCTCACTTTCATCAACACGGTGGTCTACCTCGCCGACCTGGTCTGCTCTGCCCACCTCATCTTCATCCAAGCCTAGGCGCTTGTGCTGGTTGGAGAAAAGGACAGGGAGGGAGCTGTGGGACCTGGCACCTGCTACTTGCTAGGTGGGTCCCACCCTGAGGTTCCTGCTGCCTTCAGCTCCTTCCCCAGTCCTCTTGGGGACTTGTCCTCTCTCACTTCCCTTTTTTTTTTTCTCTTTGCCTCATTCATTCTTTTTTCTGTGTTCATTTTCCTTCCTTTCTTTTCTGCACTTCCCTTCATTCATTCTTTTCCTCCTTCATTCTCTCTTCTTCTTCCCCTCCTCCCGCATTTTCACACCTAAATAATTTGGGGTGCCCCACCTGCTCATCACTTCAGGGCACTGTTGGGGCAAGCACACACTGTTATACAAATATAAATTTGCCTATTGCTTTTCATGTTATGTATTTTCTTGAGTTTTGCATTACCTTAAGAAACTCCATTTTGTACTGTTACCTAGCTTGTCATAAGTGCTCAACCTTTGTATGCTGTATGTGTGAGAGATTTGGTGAGAGTGCGCCTGTGGAAAAGGAAAACATCAGCTGGTGACTTGCTGAAGAATGCAGACAAATAAAAGACCAGACAAGAAGAATCTGCTCCAAAACAACAAGAGAACAATGGCAATCACCCTTCAAGGAAGAACGCAGTGATAACACAGCAAAGCCCAGAGGACTGGGTGAATTGACAAAGCTATAAATGATGGGGTGAGACACATTGATTTTGGGTTTGTTTTGGATGTCATCCTGGAGCATCGGTTCATCTGATGAGATGGACTGGCAGGACCCTGGCTCCTACTTGTAATCAACTTGGCTGGCCAAGTTGACTAAGTTTTTTTGAGCACTGATAAGACTGGTAACATATCCCAGCACAGAACTGAAATTGGGGTATGAATATGGTGTGTAAGTGTATTAAGTGCTTAATTAATAAATGCGGCATCTTGCCTTATCCTCCCTCATAAGGTCTCACTCATCATTTAAGCAATTGGCAATGTGTACAAGAACACCAGTGGGGTACTGTGGTGGGCCAGTAAGGGGAGCTCCTGCATTGAGCCTCCCCCTTCACCACGCCCGTCCACCTTCCAGACTCCATGTGTCTCTCCAGGAACGCCTAAGCCCTGGCAGACTCCCTTTTGAGCCCCACCACAGAGTCCAGGGGTAACATGTGCTGCCACCACCCCAAGAAGGGACTGTCTGGGTCCTGTGTCCTTGGGGAAACACAGGCCTAATAGTCCTATGGGTGCTCGACCCCATACAAGAATTTGGGGTACTTCCCAAAGTCGTGGGCCAAAAAGGATAGTCTCCCTTAGTCCGCAGACCCAAGGGGCCTCCTAGGCATAATTAAACCCACCCCTCAATAAGTCTCCTACGCCAGTCACAAAGGAGAACTTTATTGGTTACAGAAGGTAGGGTTAGAATAGGGTAGAGCAATATCAGAGAAATGCCATCGAGCAAACTTCTGTGGCTGTGGTAGCCTTTATTCTTGCATCTGAGTTACTGCAAGCTATGTATCTAGCTGGATCTCAGGTAGCTTACTCACGAGTGTCATCCAGAGGCAGTTGGAGATTCCCTCTGGAGGCAGGCAGTTCCTTGATCATGAGTTTTGAGACAGAGAGCAAGTTTCAGATGGTCCAGCTCTTCTTGGTTCCTAAGTATCCCTCATGGCTTCTGCCCCCTCCTCCCGGTCAGTCCTTAACTTATATAGCCCTTGGGACCTCATTTACCTGATCTGATGGAGGACAGCACCTGTTGCCTGTGAGCCAACCAACTTTAATACATCACTAGTTGCCGGGCAGACTCTAGCCCACCAGGAAGGAAGCCCCTCACCCAGGTATGTGATGCCAGTCAGGTAGGCAGAGGGAACAGGTTTCCCCCCTCCCTCAGGAATATATCCAGCTCAGGTTACCCAAAGAGATAGGGTAAAGGTATGTATCCTCTACTGGGCCCATTCTAAACACAATTGTCACAGAGCAGAGTTTTGGGGGGAGAAACAAATGTGGCTTTCTGCCCCCCCCCCCCCCCTTTAAAAGCTTGGACATCTTAACTTTACATAGCTATGGGTACGAGCGTGTTTCACTTGGAAGAGTAATCTTTCACACCTAAAGAGAGATTACACAAGACATAAGACTAGTTGTCATGGCGGGGTCCTCGCAGATGGCCGTGTGCTCCTTAAGGTCCCTCGCTCCGTGTCAGGCCGGCCCAAGGCACCCTCTAATTCTCGCCCGCCACGTCTTGCTGGAAT
>NW_005843694.1:43695-44855 GCF_000455745.1 Alligator sinensis | reverse complement strand
AGATCCCCGCTGTGAGAGATTCAACAGCAGCCTCTCGGGCTGGCTGAGACAGATCTCTGGAGAGGGGCACCGACGGGGCATTTCTGCCACAGCCTCCTCCAACCCCTACAGCCTCACCCAAGCCTCCGGTCTAATATGCAAGCCTGAACATAAACTAAAGCCTCCTGGCTAAACCATAGTGCCCAATCCTCTCAGGGCTATAGTGAGCTGTACTTGCAAGTCAGGGCTCTTGCTATATCTCGGCCGAGGGAGCTCCTGCCCCCCCGGTTGCTGGCAGGGAACTGCCAGCCTGGTCCCAGCCCTGGGGTTTATATAGGAGCCAGGCCCTGTCCCTTCCAGTCAGCTGACCAGCCAGGTGTGGGGCACTAGCTCCCTCTGGTTACCCTAGCAACCGGCACCTGAGTATTTATTCCAACTCTACAAGTAGCAGGCACCTTAGTGTCCTGCTACAAGGAGAAATGCAAAGTGCTGCACCTAGGGAGGAAAAATGTCCAGCACACCTACTGCCTAGGAAATGACCTGCTCAGTAGCATGGAAGCAGAAAGGGATCTCAGAGTCCCAGTGGACTCCAAGATGAACATGAGTCCATCAGTGTGACAAAGTCATCAGCAAAGCTAACTGCACTTTATCGTGCATCAACAGATGCATGATGAACAGAACCAAGGAGGTGATACTTCCCCTCTATTGGGCACTAGTCAGACCGCAGTTGGAGTACTGCGTGCAGTTTTGGGCACCACACTTCAAGAGGGATGTGGATAACCTGGAGAGGGTCCAGAGAAGGGCCACTCGTATGGTTAAGGGCTTGCAGGCCAAGCCCTACAAGGAGAGACTAGGGCACCTGGACCTCTTCAGCCTCCGCAAGAGGAGGCTGAGAGGCAACCTTGGGGCTGCCTATAAATTCATCATGGGGGTGCAGAAGGGAATTGGAGAGGTTCTACTCACCAAGGCGCCCCCGGGGGTTACAAGAAATAATGGCCACAAGCTAGCAGAGAGCAGATTTAGACTGGACATTAGGAAGAACTTCTTCACAGTTAGAGTGGCCAAAATCTGGAATGGGCTCCCAAGGGAGGTAGTGCTCTCCCCTACCTGGGGGTCTTCAAGAGGAGGTTAGATAGGCATCTGGCTGGGGTCATCTGAACCCAGCCCTCTTTCCTGCCTAT
>NW_005843694.1:38423-40681 GCF_000455745.1 Alligator sinensis | reverse complement strand
GCCTCCTCCAACCCCTACAGCCTCACCCAAGCCTCCGGTCTAATATGCAAGCCTGAACATAAACTAAAGCCTCCTGGCTAAACCATAGTGCCCAATCCTCTCAGGGCTATAGTGAGCTGTACTTGCAAGTCAGGGCTCTTGCTATATCTCGGCCGAGGGAGCTCCTGCCCCCCCGGTTGCTGGCAGGGAACTGCCAGCCTGGTCTCAGCCCTGGGCTCTATAAGGGCCAGGCCCTGCCTCCTACAGGCAGCTGGCTCCCCTTAGCTGCCCCAGCAACCCGCAGCTGGGCTCGTTACCCTGGCAACCCTCAGCTGGGCTCGTTATGACCTGCCAGGGCTCTGTCTCTCTCCCTGGCAGTTTCTCCCCTCTAGGAGCAGAGCACCAATGTGCTCTGCGACACTAGTCATAACAATAATACACATAGAACATGAAAGCACATTAAAGAACTCCCAAACCAGAGCTCTGTCAGGTGGGTCTGAGTCCGTCTGACCCACTACCTAGAGTCTTTTCATGACAGGGCATCCGCTATCGCATTCTGGCTTTCCTTGATGTGTTTGACATTGAAGTTGAACTCCTGAGCCTGCCAGGCCCATTGCTGAAGCTTGGCATTGGTGTTTTGCATTGTCTGCAACCACTGCAGTAGGACATGGTCCAATAGGACGGTGAACTGCTGCCCCCACAAATAGGGCCTCAGCTTGTTGCTCTTGTAGGAGTACAGCTCCTAGTCCTGAGTCGGAGGCATCAGTGGCTACGTAGAAGGGTTTATCATGGAATGGTGCCTTCAGGATTAGTTGTTTGATCAGGGCGGCCTTTAGGGTATCAAATGCTTCTTGGCACCCCTGCTTCCAGATCAGGGCTGCTCTTCTTGTTCAGCTCATGTAGGGGAGCTGTCGTCTCTCTGAATCCAGGGACAAACCGCCTGTAATACCTAGCCACGCAAAGGAAGTCTCTGACTTGCTTCTTGGTTTGTGAAAGCAGCCAGTCTTTAATGGCTTCGATCTTGTCCCACAAGGGAGCAATATGACCTCCACCCACAGGATGATCCAATATACCACTTCAGATAGTGCCCACTGGCACTTTTTGGCCTTCACAGTAAGACCAGCTTGCTTGATCTTACCTAACATGGTGGTCAGGTGAATCAGGTGCGATTCAAAGTCCTGACTGAAGATGGCGATGTCATCGATGTAAGCCATGGCAAACTGCTCACATCCTTGTAACAGGTTATTAATCAGTCTTTGAAAGGATGCAGGAGAGTTGCGCATACCGAAAGGTAAAACTGTAAACTCATATAGTCCCACAGGTGTGGTAAAGGCAGACTTGGCTATGGCATCCAGATCCAATGCCATTTGACAGAATCCTTTGGACAGATCGAGAGTAGAGATGACCTTGGCCGGGCCCAGGCAATCAAATAAAGTGTCCATCCTGGGCATAGGGTACGCCTCAGGGGTGGTAATGGCATTCAGCTTCTGGTATTGCACACAGAACCAGATGGACCTATCCTGCTTCCGGACGAGTGCCACCGGGCTGGCCCAGGGACTCATTGAAGGCCGGATTACCCCTAACCCTTTCATCTCTGTGATCTCTCATGTTATTTCTTGCTTCACCTTCTCATTAATGGGGTAAGGTCTGGACTGGATAGGGTGATGGCTGCCCGTGTCTATAGAGTGTACTGCCAGATCCATTTTACCTGGTTTGTTGGAGAATGCTGTCCCAAAGTCTTTGAGTGCTGCGAGCAGCTGGTCCTTGTCCTGGGAGGGCAGATGGTCCGGCAGGTGGAGTTCCTCTATTCCTGCCTCTCCATCCCAGTCACCATACATGACCGGCTCCTCTGGACCCTCAGGTGATCCTTCTACTGAGAAAATCCAGAATACCACACCATTTCTATTAAAGTATGGTTTAAGCATGATCACATGAACTGTCTTAGGCTTCTTCCCACTCTTGGCCACTAAATAGGTCACATCATCCAGCTTGTTCAGGATGACACGAGTGTGGCGGGCCAGTAGGGGGCGCTCCTGCGTTGAGCCGCCCACCTCCCTGCGCCCGCCCACCTTCCCGGCTCCGAGTGCCTCCCTTGGGGTGCCTCCCGTCCGGCCGACCCCTTCCCTGGAGCACACCCGCTAGCCTGGGGGTCCCGCTGCCACCATCCAAGGCTCTGGACTCACTTCTGGCTCTGCGCACCTTGGAAAACACAGGCCTGATCGTCCAATGGGTTCTAGACCCAGTACAAGCACTTGGGGCACTTCCCCAAGTCAGGGGCT
>NW_005843694.1:30389-38039 GCF_000455745.1 Alligator sinensis | reverse complement strand
TGCCAATCCTGGCTACAAACCGTCCAATCTGCATGGCATCCCTGGCTACCTGGGCCCGCGCGCAGGGCCGGGTCTTTCCCCCCCTGCCCAGGTGACCCGAGCATCGCCTCCCAGGCGCCAGGCTTTTGTCTGCAGACAAGGAGCGAGATCCCTGCTGTGAGGGATTCAACAGCAGCCTCTCAGGCTGGCTGAGACAGATCTCTGGAGAGGGGCACCGACGGGGGCATTTCTGCCACAACGAGGACCTTCCCAAGCTGCTTGCAGCTTGTCTTTCTTTAGTGGCAGGAAAAGCATGACCTTATCACCTCGCTTGAAGTTACATAAGCGAGCCTTTTCATCGTACCAGGTGCTTTGCTTCTCCTGGGCCTGTCCCAGGGAGTCTTGTGCCACCTTCATCATGTCAGTTAGCTTCTGATGAAAGCTCAGCACGTATTCTACCACACAGATCTTGGTGGAAGAGATTTTTCCTTCCCACTCCTCTCTCACCAAATTGAGAGGACCTCGAACTCACCTCCCAAACATCAACTCGAAGGGCGAGAACCCCGTGGACTCCTGGGGCACCTCCCGGTAGGCAAAGAGCAAATGAGGCAGTTTCTCATCCCAGTCATTGGGGTTGGAGTCCACATAGGCCTTTAGCATACCTTTCAAGGTCCCATTAAACCTTTTTATAAGCCCATTTGTCTGAGGGTGGTAGGCTGTGGTCTTGAGATGTTTCACCCCACAGCAGTCCCACAGGCACTTCATCACATCTGCCAGGAAGTTCCTACTCCTGTCAGGCAGGATCTCAGAGGGAAAGCCCAGCTGGAAGAAGATCTTGGTTAGGGGGTCTGCAACTACAGGTGCCTAGGTGGAGGTCAAGGCAATTGCCTCCCGGTACCGAGTTGCAAAATCCACTAGAGTCAGGATGTATTTCTTCCCTCTATGAGTTTTATGCCTCAGAGGGCCCACGATGTCTATTCCCACTCTATGGAAGGGTTGGTCAATGATCAGGAGGGGCTGTAGGGGAGGCTTTCTCTTGTCCCCACTCTTGCCCGTCCGCTGGCATGTCTCACAAGATCTGCAGTAGTCCATCACATTCTGGGCAATCCTGGGCCAATAAAAGTTCACCTGCAGCCGCTGGCATGTCCGTCCCCTGCCCATGTGACCAGCACACAGTAAATTGTGAGCCGTGGAAAGCAAATATTGTCTGAATTTACAAGGTACTATGAGCTGGCGCTGGGGCTCCCAGGTCTCGGCATGGTTCTTTGGTACCCACAACCAATAGAAAAGTCCCTTATCCCAGATCACCTGTTCCCTCTTATCTGGGATGAACTCTGGCTCTGGCTCCTGAGCCATCTGCTGGAGTTCCTCCAAGCTGGGGTCCACCAGAACCTCCTGCTTGAACTCCTCTTGCCCAGTTAAGCACTCAGCAGAGAGTTCTGGTGCTCCTGTAAGGAGTGCACCTGCACCCTCAGGGATGTCCTTTAAATTCTCCCCAAGTGTCTCAGTTTCCTCTGCCGCTGACTGACC
The DNA here is from genome assembly GCF_000455745.1 of Alligator sinensis. Classification (NCBI taxonomy): domain Eukaryota; kingdom Metazoa; phylum Chordata; order Crocodylia; family Alligatoridae; genus Alligator; species Alligator sinensis. The sequence goes on along the minus strand of NW_005843694.1, from coordinate 36,530 downwards.
AGACTCCTCCCTGGCACTGGCACTTAACCTGACCTCAAGGTCGTTGGTTTCCTCAATGGCCAGGGGCTGGTTGCAGTCAGAGGGAGTCAGAGTCTCTCCTTCCTTCCCCTCTGCCTCCATAGCCAATTGGGTGACCAGGCCCTGGGAAGTTTCCACTCCTCCCACCTTAGCCTTTCTGCTCTGTTGAAGGGTCACCACATTAACCCAGTAGGGCTCTACCTTTAGGAGGTGGCCCTCCTCCCTGTGCAGGTATTCTAGCTCCATAATATCACATCCCACCAGGACGGGGACAAAAATTGTGGGGACCCCACCCCTAGAATGGTGAGGGTCCTCCCCGGGATTGTATCTGCAGGTGAAACAAGGTTGGCATTGATTAATGACACACTGCACCCCGTGTCCAGTTCCCCAACAAGGGTTCTCCCATTTACCGTTATCGCAGTCCGGTGGAAGGCCATCACCTCCTCTGGGTTTGTAATCCTGTAGCAACAGGCACACCTCTCAGAGTGGCTCAGGTCTCCCTCCTCACTCCTTACAGCTGTTGCCTGTCTGACGGGCTTGGGTTTGGTTCTTAGCTTTGGGCAGTTGGGCTTGATGTGGCCTGGCTCCCTGCAGTTATAGCACCCCCTCTTTTCTGAATTGGGTGGTTTGTCCAAATCTGGGGCTGCCTTGCACTCAACAGGAGGCCCTCTTTCCCCTTTTGGACCTGGACCTCTCTTCCCCGCTCTTTGGACCCCTTTCTGTTCCTTTCCAAAGTAGGGAGGCTTCTTGTCTGGCCCCTCACAATTTAGCAACAGCTGATCCGCAATTTCAGCGGCCTCTTGGATGGTTTTGGGGGCCCTGTCTTTGACTAGGGTTTTAATCTCCCTCGGGCAGCAGTAATAAAACTGGTCCAGCACCACGAGGTGTAGCGCCTTCTCTAAATTGTCAGCCTTGGCTCCTTCTGCCCATTTAAGGAGTGTGTCCCACACCAGGGCTGCAAAATCGACCATTGTCTTCTCAGGTTGTGGGCAGATATACTGGAATTTCTTCCAGAAATAACCCGCTCCTAACCTGAAACTTGAAGACACGGCATTTTTTAAAATATCATAGTTATTTGCTGATTCTGAGGGCAGGCTGTTCGGGACCACAGCCATGTCACCCTCAAGCAGAGCAGCCGTGTGTTTCATGAACTCTTCCTTTGGCGACTTCTAATAGCGCACTTGGTTTTTTAAAGACGCTTAGGAACAATTCTGGATCATCCCTGTTTTTGTAGTGAGAGGAGATCGGGGTGTTCAGTCTGGGGGATGCATCTCATGTGGGCTGGGCACCTGCGGTGTTAGCATTTGCCTGCATTTGTATTACTGCAAGCTCCTGCTGACGCTGTGCTGCCTCCTCCCTCTCCTGGCACTCGGCATCTTCACACCGGGCCTCCACCTCCATCCTTTTCAATGATAGCTGTACCTTCTCGCACTCACACTGGGCCTCCAGCTCCATCTTTTTCAACTGTAGCTGCAGCTGGAGTCTCCGCAACTCCCCCTCAGAGAGTGGCACATCAGAGCCCTCAGCGGTTGCTGTTTGGAGGTTTGGAGGAGATGATGAGGCCTGATCATCACCACACAGGAGCTTAATCAGGTCTTCTTTCTTATGTTCCTTCCTCGTGTGAAGGCCTCTCTCTTTTGCCAGTTCTCTTAGTTCGGGCACAGTCATTTGGACATACACGTCCACCATCCTGGCTATCTACACTGTCCAGTCAATACGATATTGAATTGATAATTGTTTGCTCAAGGGTTTCCAGTGACTCTATTTCTTTTCCCAAATTATGCCTCTAATACAGCAGGGAATTTGTATCCCATTTCTGCCACCACATGGGACAGGCCAGCAGGGGGAGCTCCTTCGTTGAGCCTCCCACCTCCCCACGCCCGTCCACCTGTCAGACACCACACGTCTCCCCAGGGGCGCCTAAGCCCTGGCAGACCCCCTTTCGAGCCCCACCGCAGAGTCCGAGGGTACCGTGCTGCCACCACCCTGAGAGGGGACCTTCTAGGTTCTGTGTCCTTGGGGAAACACAGGCCTAATAGTCCTATGGATACTCGACCCAATTCAAGCACTTCAGGCACCTTCCCAAGTCGGGGTCCAAAAAAGGATAGTCTCCCTTAGTCCTCAGACCTAAGGGGCCTCCTAAGCATAATTAAACCCACCCCTCAATAAGTCTCCTACGCCAGTCACAAAGGAGAACTGTATAGGTTACAACGGGTAGGGTTAGAATAGGGTAAGAGGTAGAGCACTATCAAGGGATTATCACTGAGCAAAAAAAAAAGGTAGCCGTTTGATACGCAAATGCATCACTGGGAGCTGCTAGCTCTCTAGAAACGCTTATGAGTATCATACAGAAGATGGTAGAGATCTGTCTCGGAGATTTCCAGGGAGACTGCATTTCAGTTGGATCAGACTCTCTCCCTGTGTCCTGATGCTTGTGCCATGCTGGTAAAATGGTTTCTCTCCCCCTTCTTCTGGGCCAGGCCCTTATATCGCCTTTCTGACCTCAGGAGCCCAGTCCAAGAGAAGCCAGCAGTGTTGGCAATTAGCCGACCAATTTAAAAAGCATCACTGGTTACCTGAGCCGAGGAGCAGGGGCTTTTCCCTCCCCCACTCAGGTGACCAGAGGGACCACACCTGAGGCACTAGGCTTTTGCCACATAGGTAGAGCGAGCAGGTTTCCCCCCTCCCTTAGGAATGTATCCAGCTCAGGTTACCCGAAGAGACAGGGTAAGGATGTGTCTCTCTGCTGGGCCCATCCTTATCAAATTGTCATGGCGCAGGGACTTTGGGAAAAGACAAAGGTGGCTTTCTGCCACACTTACACTCTCTAGCCTGTTCACAGCCCTTCTCAGCATCGTGTCACCCGTAACTCCAGAAGCTTTCTGTGCCAGCATCCAGACCAGGACACATTGAGCAGCCCTGGGCCCAGGACTGACCCCTGAGAGGCTCCACTCGAAGCCTCCTGCCACCTGACCTGGTCAGAATTACCAACTTCTTTGCTGATGGTGATGGAGCCAGTTGTTGGCCTACTGTGTAGTAGCCTTGTGCAGCCCTCACTTCTCCAGGTGCTTTATGAGAAGGTCATGCAGGACCTTGTCCAAAACCATGCTGAAGTACGGAGACACGACACCCACAGCAGACCTTCCATCCACCCCAGCAGTTATTCTGTCTTGTTGGACGTGGTTTGTTTATAGTAAACTCACGTTGGATGCTCTGAATGAGACTTTTCTCCTCCACATGCTTACAAACGGCCTTCCTTAGAGTTTGCTCTTGCAACTTCCTGGGGATCAATGTGGGGGTGATGGGTCTATAGTTCCCCAGGTTCCCTCTTGTCTTTTCCAGACAGGGCCATCATGTGACCCTTCTCCTGTCATCTGGGATCAACCTGTTTCCCATGACTCAGTGTCATCACCAAGGACCCCGAGGCCCGCTCTGCCCTGCACTTCACTGCTCTGGGGTGCAGTTCCTGAGGTCCTGTTGACCTGAGTTCACACAGACTGTGAAAGGCACTTGGAAAACCTGTCACTTTAAAAGAGGAGGCTGTTTGAGGAGTAGCCTGCAGGTGTGCCAGGGGGGATGATTAGGAAGTCAGCTGACCAGAAAGGGGTGCAGCTTGAGCTATATAAGTCCAGGACTTCATCTTTCAGGCAGTCTAGTCCTGGTTACCAGAGAGAGGAGCTATAGGGATGCACAGCTACAGCAGGATTTGTGGTGGCCACTGAGCTGGGAGAGCAGCACTGAGCCCAGGGACAGGACAGGACAGGCCTGGGAGCAGGAGTGGGTGAGCCCCTGGCCTGGAGAACAGCAGTGATGATCAGAGGACCAGGGTACCTGAAGCCTAGCTAGTGAATAGGACACATCCAAGAGGGGCAAACCAGCCTTACAACTGATTGGCTTGGGGAGAGAGGCCATGGCCTGATCAGGCCAGTGATGAACCACCACTGGTGGTTTTGTAAGGGACTGAAGGGGACGTATGGAGGTCCTAACTGGCCCAGAGAGACAGGAAGAGAGTTCAGAATAAAAGACAAGCCTGAGACCCCCAGAGACAGAGAGAGAGCTTGAGCTGAGGAAGGAGTAGGTACTTGGGTGAAGGTCTGGTGCCAGGCAAGGACCTGGTCCGGTGCCCAGTGGGGACTAGGGTGCAACTAGGGAAGATCTAGTGTCTAAGGGCAGAGCATGAGGCCAAAGGGCTCAACCCCAGGAGAGGGTGGTGTGTCAGCTGGGTTAGAAAGCCCAGAGGTTTGAAGCCTATTTAGGGTGAGGGCTGGGGTTGGGACCCTGTAGCCCATGAAGTGGGATGCCTGTTGGATTTTGTAAGCCATGCATAGGTTTTCTCATACCATGTACAGCCCAGTAGACATAAGAGCATCAGCACTCCCACGTGTTGTGTCAGAGCACAAGCCCCTGTTGCCCAGTGTCCTGTGTTACACATACGGTCACCACCCATCTCTAACTGTGTGGGACAGTCCTGAATTGTAAACACAAGAGTTTTAGTCTGCATGGGGCTGGGGGAAGGGATGCAGGAGGCAGCACGCACGCGTGCGTGTGTGTGTGTGTGCGCATGCGTGCGTGCGTACACACATGTATGTGGCCAAGAATACAGAATACAGCCCCAGGTTCCATGCAGAGAAGCTCCCTTACCTGCCTGCAGGTTAGTCTATGAGGGGGAGGGGGCATAGGGGACATATGCAAGGAGTAGACTAAGGCAGACACAGTGAGCCAGGGAGTGGGGCTGGGGGCACTGCCCGGCTGGGGCAGGAATGTGCGATGCAACCATGGGCAGCTCACCTGGAGAGGCAGTGGGGAGGGAAGCTGGACAGTGAGCCCCAAACCTCACAGCAGGCAGCCTGCATCCTCCCCTGCCGCATGGGATCCATTCGGGTTGCTCCTGGCATGCCTCCTGCAGGGGATGGAGAGGGTGGCATGTGTCCTGCTTTCCATTGTCAAATGGTGGACACCCTACAGCCAAGGGCCCTGCAGTCAAGGCCCAGACATGGCGCAGGAAACCCCATCATTGCATCTGTGCCCAGGTACCCTGGGCCCTGCTCAGCCAAGGGCTGAGGGTGTCTATCTGTCCCACGGGTTGTTGCTGCTGGGTTCTTCCTTCTCCAGAGGAAAAAGACTGGAGGTCCTTTGGGCTGGAGTCAGCAGAGGGGCTGGGGAAGAGCTGTGACCTGGTGGTCAGGTCTTGGTGCCCAAGGGGCCGTGGGTTCACCCTGCCCCAAGCCTGAACTGTGGGAGACTTTCAGGGGGCTCAGAGACATTTCCTCTGTAACCCACACCAAAAATACAAGCCATTTTGCATTGCAAAATGTGTTGTGGTGTATTGTAACAGGACTAAAATAGTTTTACTGTTAAAGTGTGTTTTTGCTGTGTCAAGTGAACCACAATTGTCACATGATAGGTTGTCGGAGGTACAATGTTACATATGTAGAAATAAATTCGATTCTATATTATAGATTAATAGAAATATATTATAGATTAATTTATATAGAAAGTCATATTTTTGAAAAAATAAAAAGTGTGTTGTCACACAGTGATCAAAAGTGTGTTTAATACGCACACACACTTGGGGTTGTGTGTGGTCAAGTGTGTTCTAGTTTTGTTTCACTGTATTTTATTAGTTTTGCTTCCCCTGTGCAGTATATTTTGTGCTGCCCCGCTTTGAATTGATTAGTCTACATTCCCAGTGTTCAAATAATGCTTGCTTCTGGTTGGGACCAAGTGATGAGGTCAGAAAAGCTGTTTAAGGCCAGGGCCACCTGGGCTGGGTCTCTTCTTCTTCCTGCTGGGGCTTCTGAAGCCTGAACGCTGATTTGGGACCTAAAAAAAAACAACGCTTTCTATGGTGGGGTCACCCCCGCTCTTCACTGATGAAGCAAACTGAAGCAATGTGAAGGGAAAGCCTCAGATACAGGGAGAGAAAGTCTGTCTGAGGGCTTGAGACTTGTGTTCTCTCCCTATTTTGTTTTCTGGGTTTTGAGTGGGCTGGTGGGGGGCACGGGGTGGAGGGAGGGCATCAATCCCTGCAGCAAACTGGTCAAGGTTGGAGCTGGCAGGCTTGCTGGAGCACTCTGGGCAGGGCTGAGAGCCAGGCCTGTTCTAGTTGCTGTTACAACTTCT
>NW_005843694.1:25854-30358 GCF_000455745.1 Alligator sinensis | reverse complement strand
GCAGAGCTGTGTTGCTGAGCACCAGCTACACGTCTTGCTGGCAGCTTTGGCCACACTGGTCTTGAGTGGGATGATGCCATGAATGCATCCTCCCCTAGTGCAGGCTCCCAGGAGCAGGGTCCTGGCAGCTACTGTCCATGCCAACCTTGACTGGGATGGCCCAAGCCAAAATAGGGCTGACCCCCCTTTTGTTGTTTCCTAGCTGTTTGGTCTTAGCCTAGCCATGTGCCTGAGACTAAATGTCCAAGCTGCAGCCATGTAGGCTAGGGCTGTGCAAAACAGAAGCATTTCATTTTAACCAAATGGGGTCAAAGTGTTTTTTTTTTACTTTTGTTTCAAGTTGAAACAGCTGTTCCATTTCGTTCCAGCAAAACGTTTTGCTGTTTTGACCCGGTTTCAATGTTTCACCTATAGGATATAATGGGGAAGGTTGAAACAGGCTATAACGTTGTCATTTCAGGCCAGATTTGGATGAACCTTACAGAAATGGTAGCCTCTTCTTAGGGCAAGACACGTGCTAAGTTTCAAGAAGATAGATGCAGGGGTTCAAAATCTGCAGTCCAAATAAACTGCAGTCCAAAATCTTGAGAGAAAAACTCATGTCACTTGTATGTGTGAAGCCATAATGGGGTCAAAACTGCAGGCTTGCTAGCCCCTGCTGATTCAATGAAGCTTGACAAGTTTCAACGAGATAGGTGCAGTGGGACTCAGGGTTCTGGGGCCCTGCATCTCTGGCTGTTGACAGGCAAAACTCACGGCATGGGTGCTTGTGACACTGTGCGTGTGTTTAGGTGCACGCTTCCTGGTGCTGGGGCCTCTGCACATCATGGCAGTGTGCCCCAGTTAGGTCTCCTCCTCCCCTACACACTCATCCCAGTCCACCACTGTAAACAGTGGCAGGTGAAAATAGCAGCTGGCTCAACAGCAACAGCACCAGCAGTACCTAAGACAGCCAAGTGGAACTGTCACAGAGCCTTTCTTGTTATAAAGGAATTGGCAGCAAGAAATAAAGATATTGTGTTGGATATATGTTACTCATGATGTGTGTGATGGCTTATCTTGTGTTTTTATGTTTGTATGTTTATTATGAAAAAAAAAAACGCAGAATACTTAGAGAAATATCTCTTAGGAAGCATTCCGGTTGAAAAACCCTTTGTCAGACTGAGGAAGTACCTGCAGTTGGTCCTGGATGGAAGGAATAGTAAAGAAGCCAGAGGCTGGTCTGGCCCACAATGCAGGCAAGAAAGCCAGTCAGTGAAAATGGAAATGGAGGCGTTGGGTGGGGGACAGGCTGGTGTGGGGGTAGAGAGGCAAAGGGGGATGTAGAAGTGCAGGTGAAGGTGCAGAGGTGCCTGGGGTGTCAGATGTCCGGCCGGTCGCAGTGTGCCAGAACTCCACTGTGTATACTGAGTCCATGAGTTTCTGTACCTACTACCTAGGAGGCTGATGAAGTGCAGTTCATAGGTCCAGCTCTGAAAAGTGGTTTGCATTGTCATTTGTTCCCTCTCAGGATCAGGCCAAAGAGTGTTTTTTTGGTGAGCAATGTGCAATTCATAGACCCACCTCTGATAAGTGGTTTACACATTCAAACAAGCACCTAACCTCATCACGAGAACTGTAGCCAACTTTCCACATCTTAAAACACAAAACCTGCCAACTATCTCCAGTACCCCCACAAACTGCACACCAGAATCTATCAAACACACCAATACCTACCTGTGGGAGTACATTCCTCACCAAAAAAACACTCTGCTTCCAGTGTCTCAGGCTTGATCCTGAGGGAACAAATTACCAACCACTTTTCACAGCCGGGCCTATGAACTTCACTTCATCGGTCTCCTAGGTACAGAAATGCATGGACTCAATATAGATTCGACAGTGGAATTCTGGCACATTGCGACTTGCCAGACATCTGACATCTGACTCCCCAGACACCTCTGCACTTTTATCTTTGCTGCTATGTCTCCCTTTGCCCCCTACCACCCGCCCCAGCCTGCCCCTCACCCCTTGAAGCCCCCATTTCCATTTTCACTGACTGACTTTCTTGCCTGCATTGTGGCACAGGCCAGCCTCTGGCTTCTTTTCCCTTCCTTCCATCCAGGACCAACTGCAGGTACTTCCTCAGCCTGACAAAGGGTTTTGCAGACTGAAAGCTGGCATCCCAGGCAGCTAAGCCAAGCACACCAGGAGCCTCACAACTGCACAGCAACCAGCAAATGTCAGGCCTGTCAAAGACGTGACAGGTCTGGGCATTCCCCAGCCAGGACTTTGTGTGTGCATGCATTAGCTGGAGGTTATGGTGCCTCCTATCTGCCTTTCACCAGGGGATTGTTGGTGCTGGCATTTACGGGACTGCTGTGCCACCAGCAGTCCTGCCAGGCATTCTTACCTTGGCAGGGTGCAGTTTTAGTGGTCCTGCCCAGGACCTGGGGCCTCCTCCTTCCCCATAGCCCCAATCCCATACCTCCAAGTTTGTCCTGGCAGGGGAACGAGCTCAGCAGGGACATGTTCTTCCCCTGTTGGCTGGTGATGCAGTTAGTGTCCCCTCCAGCTGAGACCGGGGCATTACGGTCCCCTGAGAGGCTATGGGACCTGAACCTGTTCAGCCTTCACAAGAGAAGGCTGAGGGGGGACCTGATGACCGTCTATAAACTCTCTAGGGGGGACCAGAAGGGTTTGGGGGACCCTTTTTTCCCCTAGCGCCCCCCGGGATAACAAGGAATAACGGCCACAAGTTGTTGGAGAGTAGGTTTAGATTAGACATCTGTAAGAACAATCTCACAGTCAGGGCGGCTAGGATCTGGAACCAACTTCCAAGGGAAGTGGTGCTGGCTCCTACCCTGGGGGTCTTTAAGAAACGGCTTGATGCCTACCTGGCTGGGGTCACTTGAGCCCAGTTTTCCTCCTGCCCAGGCAAGGCGTCAGACCTGAAGATCTACAAGGTCCCTTCCGACCCGACTTCTAGGCTTCTGTGATTCTATGATTACCTGGTTTAAAAAAAAATGAAAAAAGGAAATAGATGTGGACAGAGTGAGGAGGGTGGCATTCAGTCTGTCTGCACCTGGAGCTTAGGGAATGCCAGGAGCAGGAGGTTCACCTTCAGGAACAGCAGCTGCTCCACCAAAGCAGGATCCAAGCAGGTACGGTGGGGTGTCACTACATCCCCAGTGATGCTGAATACCCTCTCGTTTGTCACACTGGTTGGTGGACAGGACTGGTGCCACCGGGCAACCTTGGCCAGATCCTGCCACATCTGGCTGTGCTTTGCCCAGTAGGCCAAGGGGACACAGTCCAGTGGCTCCACATCCTCAGCGAGATAGGTAGCCACCGAAGACTCAGCCCTACCTGCCCAAGGCTGGGGTCTGGTGAGTTTGGACCCCAGAATTGAAACCAAGATAATGATTGAGGGTTTGGGGGCTGCCAGTGCACATGCTTCCCTTCACCCTTGGGTCACACATGCCCACCATCATGTGGACTGTACTGGACTGCAAGGGATCCAGCAATCTCCTGACGCCCTCCTTCAAGCGCCTCACTACTGCCTGCACAGCTGGTGACAGCAGCCTGCCCCAGCCAGGATCACTGATCCCCTGGAACTTCTGCATTTGGTTCTCCAGTCCCCTCACTAGGGGGATCACCTGGCTGAGGAGGGCATCGCCAGCACTGAGGGTCTTGGTGGCCTTGAGGAAGGGCTTGAGGACCACCAAGATCTGGGAGATGGTACCCCACTCAGCTCTGTTCAGGGGGCCACTGATCCCAATCTCCCTGAGCAAGGCCATCTCCTGGATGGCCTTCTGTTGCTCCACCAACATTTTGAGCTTCAGGTATGTGGAGCTCCACTGAGTCTCCACATCCTGCATGATTTTGTGCTGCTGGATGCTCAGCTCTGCCTGTTTCTTCCGCAGCATCTTGCCCCTCTTGATGCTGCAGTGGAAGTAGCCTGCCACCTTCCTGCATTTCAAAATCAGCTAGCTTGTAGCAGTAGTGGTGGCGGTGCCGTCACCAGCAGCCCTGTCCCCCTCCAAGGCATCCCTCACTATTAGGTACAGCTTGTGTGCCACACACTGGATGCCAACAAAGTTGGCATCATGGACAGCCTTCACCATATTGGCCCCATTGTCAGTGACCATGAACCCGCGGGTGACCTCAGCCTGCCCAATGAGCCACCCCTGAACCATGCAGTTCGTGGCCCCCATGATCTCCCTCACAGTGTGGGACTCATCCAGCACCTCGGCTTGCAGTAGAGCCCACTGACAGCCTGACTGATTGCACCAGTGCCCCGTGAGGGAGAGGTAGGCGTGATCGCCACCCTGGCTGCTCTAGATGTTGGAGCAGAAGTGCAAGGCTACCTGTGGCCCTGCCTTGCACAACTCCTCCCTCAAGTACTCATCCAGGTGAATCTGAACCTGGCTCTCTCCTCATCACCGCATGCTGCAAGAGTGCCCTGCCTCCAGAGGAAACAACAAGCACCTCTGGACGATGCGAGTGAGTAACCTACTAGAGATCC